>NC_056749.1:610924589-611049589 GCF_019279795.1 Protopterus annectens | reverse complement strand
GACAAAAAAGTTGAGTAGCAAAGATGTTTGCAAAATGTTGCAAGGTATGATGAACACACACACACACACACACACACACACACACACACACACACACACACACACACACACAACATCTATTTTCTGAAAGGAGTCCCCCTCCTTTGAGTGTAAACAAGTGGCAGAAAACAGTTCAATGTAAAAACTGCATCTCTTAGTCTGCCATTCAGGTCCAGGATCTACACACACACCTTAGTCTGCCATTCAGATCCGGGATCTACACACACCTTAGTCTGCCGTTCAGGTCCGGGATCTACACACACTTACTTGCAGGTGGTCTGGGAACATAATCCATTCATTCACGTCTGGGAACATAATCCATTCACCATTCAGTGTCTTGCTTGCAGGTCTGCCATTCAGGTCCGGGAACATAATCTGCTCAGTGCTGCCACTCCTGCCTGCTTTCTATTTGCATTTGTAATCCAGTGCTGTTCCCTCTCAAAGTTCTGTTTTCTGCCGTGAACTCCAAGGAGTTCAATTCCGATAGACTGGTAGCCCTATCAGAGCTGACGTCATTGCGCACATGATGACATCAGCTCTGTCAGTGTGAAAATTTAAAAGATAAAGAAAAAATCGGAAATGAAGGGGTGCCACTCGGGAATCGTGGTGCCCCTTCATTTGAACTGCAAAACCCAGTAAAAACTGAGTAATTCGGAACAGTTGGGAGGTATGGTCCACACTTAATGGTACTGGCCCTGCTTTCAATGAACATATTTGCTCTGCAGTAACATCTAATTCCCAAGATGGTTTCTGAACCCAAGATGCCAGCATATGTATACAGAATGAACACTACTTGCTGGTAATGAAATGGCAAACATCTAACAGTAACACTTGCTAGCATTTAACTGAATAATTGATACAGAACATATCCCATAAAGTAGCAAAAATAAAACCATACCTGTACTCTACAATAATAAGTAGTTGCTGGTGTAAGCCCTTTGATTTCATAACTCAGACAAGAACCAGTGTAAACTACTTGCATACAGCCTTCCACACCTCCCCATTCCAGTCTGTATTCTGTGACCTCAGCACCATTGCATGCAGGACTCTGGAAGCAAAAAAAGTGAAACACTTCAGAAAAGAAAACTTTCCCTTTCAAACATTCACACAAAAAGACAAGTATGTGTCTGTACTTGTGGGTTTCAGTTACTATAACTCAGAAGTATTATGACAAGGCAGTAGGTTATCAGCTACATTTTTGCACTTAGCAAAAAGCTAACAGTATGACAGACTCATCCTCAGAACCAATATGGGACAGCAATAATAAGTAATGACATTAACTATGCAGCATATGGATTTTACTTCCCATGAAACAGCAGTGTACTCCAATAAGGAAGTCAACTGTAATGCTTCCATCAGCAGGTTTGGTAGCCACACTGAAAAATTATCAAAACATCAGGTAGTATGATAAATGAGTTTCATAATTTATTTAAAAAACACTTTCTTTAAAAATAACAATCGGCCACTAAACATTTCATTTCTGCCCCAGAGCCTGCCAGACATCAAACTTCCCTCCAAATGGGCATGCCTATTTGTTCCTAGGTCTACTGGGAATGTCTGACCATTATTAGGACAAAAGTTGATTCAGGCAGTCATGAGAATGTGGTATGTCCCTGTCAAAATCTCAGTAATGAAGATGTTTACATACATACAGCCTAACTCCATCTTGGGTGGAGGGCTATTACTCACACCAACATGGTAGCTTGTAATGACTTTCCCTTGCAAAAGCATGCGCCCATACATGTGCTGCAGATGCTACCCCCAAGCAATAACTTGATGAGCTGGAAGCCAACTCTAGGAAACACATTTGCATCAACCTTCTAACAAAGGTGCAGCAGTATGCATCCTGTTCTGCTTCATCCTCTGTTCAGGAAAGAAAACTCCATTCTCCCCTTCCAACTCCATCATGTCCCTAAAACTGCTAATCAAAGTTGGGTCACCTGGGACATAGTCTGGGCTTTATATTGCTACACTACTAGATTTGGCCGAAAACTGTTACACTTACTTTAAAAAAATATATCCGTTTCTGTTATGTACTCACAAAATGTTACCACCCAGCATTCTTATTTTACATATATTTTTTTCATGATGTTTACAGTGGCAGCTATTTTACAAACCATCATAGAAAAGTACAGTTGTGTACACTTACCATAAATGTAGATGTTTGAGTTTATTCACTGTTGCAGTCATCACACTTGGGTTATCTGCCTGCAGGTAGCCCTCAGTCGGCCCAAATACCAGAGACTAGGTATTTCTGCATTGGTTGCTGTCACTCCAGGACTGACATCAGGTCATCAGGGGTATAAAAACAGGCAGCCAATGCCATTACATCAGTTTTTCTTGCCCCAAATGTCAGGAGCCCCCCAAATAGGGGGCCTAAGTTATGGTGGGGAAGACACCACCAGTAAAAAGTAAATACCAATACCCCTGAAAGGGGTGAGTGATAGGCATAGAGAGGAGAGAGAGAGAGACAGAGAGAGACAAGGGGGCTGGAGGGAGGGAAACCAGGACTGCAACAGTGAATACACTCGAACATCTACATTTATGGTAAGTGTACACAACTGTACTATGTTCTTAGTGTTTCACTGTTGCAGTCATCACAGTTGGGTAGATTCCCAAAGCTGAAGAAGGGTGGAGGCAGTCAAGAAGAGCTGGGGCTGGCTAGTATTCCTTGCAAGACTGCTGTTGCAAAACCCGCCCTGGATTTGGAAAATATAGGCAGGTTGTAATGCTTGGTGAAGGTGTGTATATAACTCCAGGTAGCAGCTTTCAGGATGTCCCTGGTAGGAACTCCCCTGAGGAATGCTGTAGAGGTAGACGTTGTATTAGTGGAATGTGCTCTGACCCCGAGAGAGATTGGTTTCCCATGGTGTTTGTAGTAGAAATGGATGCAGTGTGCTATCCATTTGGAAATTGTTTGTTTTGAAATGGCCTTGACCTCTGCCCCTGGTGCAAAGCTGACTAGTAAATGGTCATATTTCCTGAAGGGCTTAGTCCTATCAAGGTAGAATCTGAGCTGTCTGTGCACTTCCAAGGACTGCAGGATCCTTTCCCCTTTATTTTGAGGTTTAGGGAAGAAAGTTGGCAAATGGATAGATTGGTTGAGAGACACACTGGACACCACTTTAGGCATAAAGGAAGGGTTAGTCCTGAAGGAAACCCTGTCAGCATGGACAATAATGAAGGGTTCCACAGCCATAAGAGCTTGTAGGTCAGACGCTCTTCTAGCTGAAGTGATGGCCAGAAGCAAGGCTGTTTTCCAAGAGAGGAATTATAACTCTGCTGATGCTGCAGGCACAAAAGGGGGAAGCGTGAGCTTTTCCAGTACAAAGTTAAGGTCCCAAGCAGGGGTGGGTGCTGTCCTTAGTGGCTTTAAGTTGTTTTCCCCTCTCAGGAACTGTTTGATAAGAGGGTGAGAGAAGAGAGGTGGCTCAGTGTTGTAATGAGCCGAAATGACTAAGGCATGTATCTTAATGGAGTAGAAGGTTAGGCCTCTGTGGAGTAGGTATGCTAAGTAATCCAGGATAACAGGCAGGGAGGGTAGAGTTGTGTCCTCTCCTTCTGACTGAATCCAGGAGCAGTACCTTTTCCACTTATCAGTATAGGATTTTCTTGTACTGGGTCTTCTGGCTTCAAGAATGATGTCCAGCACCTGCTTGCTTAGGCTGGTTACTGGGGGAGAATTCAAGGAATAAATCAGGCTGCAAGATTTAAAGTTTGCAGTTGCGGATGCAAGAACTGTTCCCCCTGCTGAGAGAGCAGGGTTGGGTTCAGGTGTAGGTGCCAGGGTGGCACCGGTGACAGGCTGCGCAGGAGTGGGTACCCGTGCTGGCTTGGCCAGTCCAGGACAATCAGAATTGTCCTTGGTCTGTCCCATCTTATCTTGAGTAATACTCTTGAGAGAAGGGGCAGAGGGGGAAAGGCATAGATTGTGAGATTTACCCACTGAAAAGATAGGGCACCCACTTTCCAGGCCCTGCTGTGAGGAGTCCTGGTACAGAATTTACTGAGCTGGTGATTGCAGGGGGAGGCAAAGAGATCCACCTCTGGGGTCTCCCATTTCCGGATCAGAAGGTTGAAGGTGCTGGGCTCTAATTGCCACTAATGTGGGTCTAGGAGATTTCTGCTTAAGTCATGGACTTGCATGTCCAAGGCCGTGTTCCACAGCACCATGGCTAGCCTGCAGAGTGGGTAAGAGTGGGTTCCCCCCTGCTTGATGATGTACCACATAACTGTGGTGTTGTCTGCTTTTATAAGCAGGTGTTCTGGTGAGAGTATGGATCTGAAGGCTCAGATAAGCCACAGGTGATGGCCAGGTAGTTTAGCAATTTAATGAAACAAAATTCACAATCCACACTATACAGTTTTTTGTTTCATTAAATCGCTAAACTACCTGACTATCACCTGTGGTTTATCTGAGGATCTGAAGGCTGTCAGAGCATGCTGCACAGCTAGCATCTCTTTATGGCTGATGTGCAGATTAATTTGACTTGGGCTCCAGTAGTCCTGAATGAACTTGCCGTCTATGTGTGCCTCCCAGGCAAAGTCTGATGCATCTGTGGTTAGGGTCTGGGTGGTGTGGGGTTGAGTAAAGGGCAGTCCCTTGTTGTGGTTGCATGCTGCTGCCCGGATTAAAGGCAGGGAGGGAAGAGTTGTGTCTAGACAGGGTATGATAGGAATGACGGTTTCCAGGTCCTGAGAATGTTGGCACCAAAGACTTTTAAAGTACCACTGAAGCTTCCTTATATGCAGTCTGGCATATGGAATTAGTAGGATGCATGAGGCCATGAACCCAAAGGCCTTCAGGATTTTCCTTGCAGATAGCTGGGTTCTGGTAGCTATTTGAGTAAAAGAGTCTGTCAGATAGGCTTGTTTTTCTGGAGTGAGGAATGACATCTGGGATGCTGTGTCCAAGCTTGCTCCCAGGAATACAATCTTTTGACTGGGGACTAGTTTTGATTTCTTTTCGTTGATGGTGTACCCCAGGGAGGTTAGAAGTTTTTTTACAAAAGTCAGGTGCTGCAACAGCATTTCCTGACTGTCCGCCTGAATCAGGCAGTCATCCAAGTACGGTTAAATTTGAATATTTCTCTGTCTACAGTAAGCAATGACTGGGGCCAGGCATTTTGTGAATACTCTGGGAGCAGTGGATAAGCCAAAGGGAAGTGCAGAGAACTGATAATGCATAGATCCTGCCCTGAAGCATTGACATTTCCTGCATGACTCCCTTACAGGGATGTGCAGATAGGCTTCTTTTAAGTCTAGGGTGACTAACCAGGCATCTTTGGCTAGCATATATAGAAGCTGCTGCAGGGTGAGCATTTTGAATTTTGGTATCACCAGGAAAGTGTTGAGAATTGAAAGATCTAGGATTGGGTGCCAAGAGCCATCTTTTCTGGGTACCAGGAAAAGTCTGGAGTAGAATCCTTGACCTAACTGTTCCGTGGGAACAGGTTGAATTGCCCAGATAGAGAGCAGGGTTTGAACTTGGTTTTGGGCCTCTGCCCACTAGTTTGGAGAAAGGTCTGGGAACCCTTATGGGGTTGGCAGAGAGTGGAAGTAAAATTTATATCCCTGGGATACAATGCTGAGGACCCATCGGTCTTTGGTGATGGAAATCCAGTGTTTTGCATGAAGGGCAAGTTTTCCTCCTAGGGGCAAAAGCAGTAGGGCAGAGGTGGGGAGTGGAGTTGAGAAGTCATTGGGAATTCTTTCCGTAAGGGGGAGGCATAGCACTCCCTGCTTTAGAGGAAAAGGCACTCCATTGTTTAGATCTCTGCATACCCAAGACTGTAGTCTGGGGGGGGGGGCCTATTTCCCCTGGGTCTAGTATGAGACAGCCTTGAGGGGGCTGGAAAGGACCAATGTTTCGAGGGGCAATGCTTACTGAATCTAGGAGGCTGTACTTGCAAGAATTCTAGACTGTCTGCATAGATTTAGTTTTTTTCTTCCATCTTTTGATGAACCTCTTGTGCTTTGGTGCAAAACAGATTGTCCTTGCTCAAAGGAGTGTCTAATAACTTTGATTTGACATGGTCTGGCAAGGTCTGCTCCTTAAGCCAAGCATGCCTTCTCAGTACAGAACCAGTGACTGCTGCCCTGCAAGATGCTTCTAGGGCATCAAAGCCACAATGCAATGTATGCTTGCTGACTTGGCTTGCAGAATGCATAAGCTTTTCCAATTCTTTATTTTCTGCACAGTCTGTAAAGTTAGCTATTTTTTGCATAATATGTTGTTGGTACTTTAGCATGTGAAACTGACAATTCAAAGCCCTAATGGCGAGAGTTGCAGAGGTATATACTTTCTTACCCCATCTGTCTAAAGCTCTGGAATCCCTGTCCGAAGGAGTGGGATTCTTAGC
The DNA here is from genome assembly GCF_019279795.1 of Protopterus annectens. Lineage (NCBI taxonomy): Eukaryota > Metazoa > Chordata > Ceratodontiformes > Protopteridae > Protopterus > Protopterus annectens. Next base: position 611,043,188 of record NC_056749.1, on the reverse strand, counting down.
TGTAGTTGCTTTGATACCTTTAGGCCCCTGGGAGATGATCTTAGAGTTAGCAGTAGGATTTTTGAAAAGGAATTTATAAGAGTCAGGTACTCTGTAGTACCTGTCTGGTTTCCTAGGAGCAGGGGGTAAAGTATCAGGAGTTAGACTGGATTCCATAAAAACATCATCCACAACCTCCAGGACTGGGGGTATTGCTAAAGGCCTATGTTGTGGCAAACCTAGAAATTCTCTGAGTCTCTTTTTGGACTGAGGATAGTCTTGGCATTCCCAATGGAAATGCTCTCTTAAGGTATGTAAGGTTTACCCTAAAGAAAAATCCTCTGGAGGAGAGGGGCAGAGAGAATGGATTCCTCTGCATCTGAATCCTCATAAGCAGATAAGGGCATGTCTTCACAATCAGATACCTCAGAGTCGTCGGACTCTTGGTCTGTTGAAGCTGCTGGGGACAGGTCTCTTTTTCTCTTAGCAGGGGAAGGCTGACTTCCCCTAATCAGCATAATAAGGTCTTCTGCCATTTTAAGCATTTGATGTTGTGGCAAAGGAGCAGGTGCATGTGCTTTGGTCGTCCGTTTTTAGGCACAGAATGTACTCTTGGCCTTAGAAACTCAGTAGTTTTAGACAGAACTGAAGTCGCAAAAGAAGTTGTCGGTTTGTGTCAAACATTGGTAGTGCGAAGAACTTCCTCAGAAGCCAGTGCCTGCTCAGTGGCTCCGGACAAATCCAAGGTAGAGACATCCACAGGTTCCATAGTCGAAGAAGAGTCTCGCAGCATACTGGACTCCGAATGTGTCTCAGTAGAGGCCTACAAATCCACTGAAGCGGGCATCATAGACTGCGAAAGCACCTCACTGAGTATCAGCGAACTGGCGACTAGCTTAACGGAAGCGTCGTCAGCAGCTTTGGACCTGTGCGGTCTGTCTCTGTCTTTATCCTTACGTTTTTTCAGAATATTGGTAGTCAGATGGCTTACCGAAGCCATTTCGGAATACAGAGATCGAGAATGAAAGTATTTAGCAACAATAAGGGCACAACGACGAATAGTTCAGGCATTGAACAAGGCACAAAACCAACAGCGAGGTACTTCGTGGTCTGGGCTTAAACAGATGACTCAGTAAGAATGAAAATCTCGGTGTGGTATTTGCTTTCCATAGGCAAGACAACTGTTAACTTTTTCTGACATCGGATAGAGCAAGAAAAAAGGATCCCCAAGGGGGTACTTATCTTTAGAAGACTTCAGGATGATTCAATTCGTAAACGAAAAACTCAGGTAGTGGCCGACTGGCACTCGTGCAAACTGTTTCTGCTTCGGGCTCCTCAGCCAGAAAGACTGATGTAATGGCGTTGGCTGCCTGTTTTTATACCCCTGATGACCTGACGTCAGTCCTGGAGCAACAGCAACAGACGCAGAAATACTAAGCCTCTGGTATTCGAGCCGACTTAGGGCTACCTGCAGGCAGACAGCCCAAGTGTGATGACTGCAACAGTAAAACACGAAGAACATTGTGCTGCTATGTATAAGGAGTGGGCAGGTACAGTTAATTAGTGAGCATTACTAGTAATTTGCATCAGCACAAAAAAAGAGAACAGCAATTAAATTTAAAATACTTCTACTGACAATGGAAATACATCATGTCCATGGTGATTCATATTTTAACATATGAAAAGGGTCTGTAGTTTAGACAATCGGGTTCCAATTTCATGACCAAGAAATGTCCACTATGTACACAAAACATGAAATTATTCACTTTACGTTATTACACAATGGTAGAAATGCCAGGCTCCTATTCTGGGATGAAATGCAGAATTGGGAAAACTAAAGTGTTGCTTTCTCATAGACAATGAGATGTAAATGTGCCTGTTAAAATGATTTGGACTACACAGCTTTATACACTGTTACACTATAACAAAAAGGGGAACTGTAAAATACTGCTACTTCACTCAGCTTTGTTAAAAAGTGAAAGCATTAGATGCATGGAATAGACTGTTAGCATTATATAATTAAAAATTAAATTCAGCCAAATCACTACTTGCTTTAAATGACATTTTTTTAATACTAAGATGTCACAGAATTTTTCGCAAGTCAAGCTAGTTGATGATCTTAAGTATACAATTTTCTCAAGTATCTCAACTAACCTTGAATGGGATTTTAAGTCCTGGTAGAATTCAAAAGCATGTATGATAGTATTTTTACTTTACTGTTGGCCTAGACTGTAAATTGTTGTCTTTACAAAATTTTAAATGAGTTCCTCATTGAGTCCAGTTATGACAAACAGTCACATTCTAGGAAAACTGATCCCCTTTCCTTGTGTTTTCTGCCTCAGGAAGTCATATGTCAACTTAAGCTACCTGTGGTTGTAAGGAAGCATATTAGTTCTTTCCAGAAGGTAATGTTTCTTCTTAATATGAATGATGTTTTTAACATTTTTCTAACCTGCAATTAATCATAACATCTTGCAAATAATTCACAAATTTCTGGGGAAACATCTTCTTTGGTAAATAACATCACAGAGTAAATGATTTTATCGTCCCTTCTTTTTTTTCTGCACATCATCTTTATTTAAAGACATGCCTACCCCTTTTGATATACTTCAGTTTTAAACATAATTCTTACAAAAGCTCCAAAATTAACAGGGACAGACAATTCAATTCTGAATAAATTTTATCTTCATAAAAAGTAAGAAAATAATGAAAATTCATTTTCTTGTATGTTTTAAGTTTTATTTAAAATAAAATGCAAAAGGGAATTTTATGTGGACAAAGTATAATGCAAAATTAAATGGAAATGTATATGGAATAAGGCTCCTCTACCTATTCCATTTTAAAATTATACTATACTTACATGGTATGCCATAATGCCTACTACACTCCTAAACTAGTTTCATTTTTTACTAATCTATTTTATTTATTTATTGATTTATTTATTTTTGCAAATTTTACGTTTAACTGAGATGGATACTTAATTTCTGGAGCTGTTCTACAGTTAACTCTCTTTGATTGGATCTAGAGGATAAACTTGGCTATTACCTTCTTTTTTATCAATTAGAACAGCCATAATATTTACTGGATTAATAGGTGCATGTGGTTAACTGAGAGGATTTATCACTTTAAGACATTTCTAGTTTATATTTTCTGGCTAAGTTAAAAGAAAAGTATCGACACTGAAGACAAATGAAAAGTTTAGAAGGGTTTTTTTCAAACTTAAATCTTTGTTAAGGATGTATTCCACTTTCTCTTCAGGGGGTTTACATATTCATAGGTTCATAGGTTCATAGGCTAGTACTAGGCTAACTGCTCTTGCGAGCCATTTTAAGCCTAGCCAGTTATCCCCTGTGAGATTCAAACCCTGTACCTTGTGTTTGTAAGGCAAACACCTTAACCATTAGGCCACCCTCCCAAACTCACTAATTTTTATTATAGGATCTATAGTTTGGCAGACAACGTTTTCCTATTTGTTATCACTTCTTTTTGTTCACATTACTACTGTAAAATTCTCAATGAGCACATTACAATACACGTGATCAATTCCCAGGCAATTCTTATCAAACTTTTCAATTGTGACACTCAGTCTAATGAGAATTTAAGACAATTAAAGATCACAAAACATGTAGATCTAAGTAACACACAATTTAGCTCAGGCTCTGACCCAAGAAGCAAATGGGAATGCAATAAGTCTTCTCATAAAACCGTGGCCAGACAAATCTCAAAATACCTAATTTTGCTGCAACCACAGACAGTAAATTAGGGAAGCACTGAAAAGTCTTCCCTTTTTCTAACTGGCTCCCAATACTGGTACATTCTGGCAGTTATTTGTCTCCCAAAACAATACAAAAGCCAGCTACAGCACAGTTGATACGAATAATTACATAAAACACAAACAGTTGCAGTTACAACTGACAATATGTCTAATTTAGAAACTTACCTCCCACTTGGCCAGCACAGAAGTAGCAGTCTTGCAAATTAACAAGGGTCGGTCACATTGATCTGGAGGGCCAGGAGCTGTACTGATAACTGACTTCTCAGAGTATGGTCCATACTGGGAAAGAAAATACAAAAAAATGTATATTCACTAACATCATTGGATGATCTACGCCTTGAAAAAAGTAAGTACACTGGGGAAATTCTCCTAAAAGAAGAATTCAAGGATATTATCTACACATCAGATATTTAGAAGAGTTGTTGTTTCTTTTTTCACACTGGTGGACTACCTAAGTTTACAACACTTCACAATACTGAAAAAGACTGAACCTTAGTGGAGTTCTCAGACTTGGCCTTCAGACAAAGCTGTACTGTCTGGTCAGCCAGCTATGTGAGGAACAAGACAAACATCCTGTTAATGCAGAACTTCTAAAAACTCACTTATGTTTCTTTTAGGGTGCCAAAAAGGACATGCCCTGAGGCAACAACTGTTCATGCCTTCATCATATTTATAAACTCACAACACGGGGACCAGCGTTGCAAATTAACCTATATACAGACGGCAAGGCACTAACTTTATTTGCCTATGTTCATCCTACACATCTCTCCTTCATACAATTTAACCAAACTACGGCAATGCTGTTTGACAATTACACTGTATTATGGCGTATGCCTTTTGGATGGAAAACCATCCTTTTCTGTGCAGTGGATCCCAAGACAGCAATGGAATTTAAATATTGTGCAATGCAACTAGTACACAATGACCAACTACTGGCAAACACTCTACTTATGTCTGTTGCTTATTCTACTTCTCATGTGCTTTTCTTAAGGCAAGGGCTACTGTAAAGAAGCAAGTCCTTATTCCTACAGCGAAAAATACCCTGCTCATACTAACCCTTCACAATATATATGCTATTTTATTCTTGTCTCACTCCAAGAAAAGTACCACTCTACTCCCACATCCTTAACTAGCTGTTTTTCAGTCTCTGAATGCTCCTGGCCTCTTGTATGTTCTCTTACCTGGTACATGCATTACTACACCCACTGTCCCAGTCTACACGATCACCTCACTGGGCCTCTTACTACCATCTCTCTGCAACTATACCTCCATAAACTCACAAGTGGCAAATAATCATTTTGTTTCTTGCAGAGAGCTCTAGAATAAGACCCCCCTATTCTATCAGCTTTAAGTCTTCATTCTTCATTACCTATGTCAGAATTTAAGCTACACCTGCATAATGCAAGTAAATGCAAATATTTTGGAGATATTACAAAAATAGGCTGCTTCTCTTTAGTAATTAATATTCTGTTGTAAGCTTGTATAATGTTTGCAGCTACAGTTGTCAGCATGGTTTGTAATGTATAAAGTTTGCAACTGAAATTGTGTCGGGATGGTTTATTTTCATTTATATAAACATAAGACTGCCTATGACATACATGATAATTAAATAAAGATGTTTTTTGTTGAAAAACAATACTCTATTGTACTCTCAAAGGTTCATAGGTATACACTAAGCTAACAACCAGAAGGGCCATTAAAGCCTAACCATACATCCCAAATGTATTCAACAAGTCTGGTCCCCTAGAGGTTATTTTTAGAGTTAGGTGTAAGCTACGGCAAGCAGGGTAAAACATTTACAGTTTGACTTGATCCATTAGAAATGTAGATGACGGACCAGAGTGAATTCATGGTTTTCCATCCAATGGTCCAAGTTATGTCTTTACAGAGCCAGGGAACAACTCTACTTCACATGGATGGGAAGCCAATTCCAGAGAGGGGTATTCTCTGAGATGCATACCTGTCCCTCCAACATAACATATTTATGTTGCAGGAAGGTTTAAGTCCCTGGATTGGATAGTTGTTAATGCTATTTACTTTGCAGATATCCAAGAGGTCCATCAGAGTGGGATCCTAGATTGCCTTGTAGGCCAGCTACAGATCATCCCTCAACAGACTGTACGTGACAGAATACAGGAACAGGGCTTTGAGTCGATCCACACAGGACATATTAATGCCCTGTATTCTTCTTGTGAGTAACATATGTGAACACTCCAGCTGCTGAATATACCTGGTCAGGTAAATACTGAAGAGGGCATTGTACTCATCTATGGGTCTGATGAGGGCAGAGCACAGTAGAAGAATGACTTCCATGGATCTAGCTGTCATACCCTTGCTTATAAGTTGAGCAACACAGAATATTTCCTTACTACCTTAGATACATGTTGGTCAAAAGCCAGCTTACTGTTTAAATACTTCCCCAAATCCTTGACTAATGGGTCTACTCTCAGGGGTGTGTTAATGAGATAGATTCCTGGAGTAGCAGACTTCCTAAAGAATATTATTATGCATTTCTTGGCAAGGAGTTTTAAACCATCATGTACAGCACCCATTATATGTCTGTATTAGCCCTTCCTGGAGGATATTAGTGTCTTGGGGAGATTCTGTGATTGCTCCCAGTTTGCAATCATCTGCAAATTTAGTCAACCAGGGGCCTCTGATGTTGGCATTGACTTCCAAGAAGTAGATGCTAAAAAGGCCAGGATCCAGTAGTAAGCCCTAAGGGACTCCACTAACGACCGGCCTAAGCCTATTTGTGGAGGTGAACTCCCCTATCCTAACTTCCTGGATCATACCTGAGAGCCAGCTGGGAATCCACAGTGTAACACAGGAGTTTATGTCTAATTTCATGAGTTTGTTTACAATGTCCGAGTGGAGTATTTTATCAAATGCCTTGGTCAGGTCAAGGTAGGCAGTCTGCACAGTTTTATACTCATCCATTACCTCAATGACCTTCTCAAAAAAGTCTACCAGACTAAGTACACATGACCTTCCCTTGACAAAACTGAATGGGTTAAATCCAGTGTCTGGAGGTTTCCAGTGTCATTATTAATCATTTCCATGATAATTCTTTCCATGACCTAATATACAAGATGAGTACAACTAACGAGTCTGTAGTTTTTGGGGTCCATAGAAGGTGCACCCTTATGCACAGGTATGACTGTTGCAGTTCTCCATTCGCATGGCACAAAACCTGACTGGAGGCTGTAGTTAAATAGTCACTCCAGTGGTACTGAAAGGTCATTCTTAACACTAAATAGAGGAATCATGAGATACTATCTGTGCCCATCATTGTAGTCTTCTTGTTTTTGGACAGTGTGTTTAGAACCTGTTTCCTAGTGATTGTGGGGGGGGGGGGGTATGTTCCATAGTATTTCTTGATGGGTGACTGGGGGGAGGGAGGTTAAACTGGAGCTGAATTTGTCAGCCAGTAGATTTGGAATATTCTCTGGCATCATGCAGATGGCTCCATTCATAGTTAGCTCCAAACATTGTTGAGTACAGCCTTCAAAGTTACAAGCATAGCTAAAGAAAGCCTTGTGGTTATCTTTGACCTGGGAGGCTATGTTTACCTTAAAAATAGCTTTGGTAGACCTGATTTGCCCTTTAAAGTTTTTATCCTACTGGGCATTGTATTTCCTGACTTTTGCTATGACTTTCTTCCTTATGCTATACAGCTTATTGATATTTCACCAGGGTGGAGTTTTCTGAGTTTGTTCTGAGCTTTTCTGGTCGGCATAGCTGTCTCTAAGCATTCACTAACATTACTGTATAGAGTGTCTGTGAAGAATTCCACATAGGCAACTGTGTTAACAGGATTTTGAGGGGGGCTTGAAATTTTGTTAGGTTGTTACTTAACAATAGGAAGTTTGCCTTGGAATATTTTCTAAATGCTATGGAGCTAGCTGAGGTCATGGGTTTTATTTTTAGTTCAAAAAAGACAGCTTTATGGTCCGACCTTACCAGAGAGGACACTACATGGCTGGGGGGTAAGAGTTCTCCTATGTTAGTGAGGACAAGGCCCAGTAGGTTTTTTCCCTGAGTGGGTGTGTGGACTGTCTGGTTCACGGTGATAGTGTTTACAAAATCCAGGAACCTATGGGCCAGCAGGACAGAGGTCATGTTATGATTCACAGTTAACAGTGGGATAGTTAAAAGTTGTTGTTGTGCAACTTAAACTAGTTTTACATAACTTATGCCCCTTGATCTGTACTAGATAGTACAATCCCTTAATTGTTTTTCTTATTCTTTCTTTAATGTTATCCTCATGAATTATATTCTGTGCTCTTCTTCAGGATGTGACTGAAAAAATTGTCCTTGTTTTGTCAGCTTACCAACTTCATCAAAAAGTAAAACAAATAAATAAAACAAAACACTAGGAAAGGCATATAGGAATTACTGCCTCTGAACCTGTGCCATTGAAACCACTCTAGGGAGAGTCTCCTCTGAATCACTGTAATAATAAGGAAAATGCAGAACCTTGTAGCAAGTTACTTATCATATTAGGGATCAAAGACAAAGATTCAGAGCAAAAGAGGCAAAATGTGCATCTGAAATGACTGAAAGCAGTCAAGCAACAGCAGCAGCTACTGTCAAATACACCCGAGTCATCATCATTACTTCCCCTTTTCCCATTTTTACATGGGGTTGAAGTATTGTCTCAACTATTGCCACTTCTCTATACACATATATATACACACATATATATCAATGCCACAGACACACTCGAATGAAAAAAAAGGAAAATTTGTGAAAACAAATGAATCACTGACAGTACACACTTAGAAACCAAACCAACAGTAGCTTCCTATAGAAAACAGTGACTGGGGAGCTCTACGTTAGCAAGATGAACTTGACCCAAGAACAGCTACAACTTCACCCAGTTTGCACTCAATTATGTGTAGGAAAGCTGGGAAATTAAGATGTGATGAAGAATTCTACACTGGGTAAGCAATAACTTGTCACTGATGGTGTGAAGCAAATGCTACAGTAGTCTCAGTGTCAAAAAAAGTGAAACCATAAAACTTGTAAGCTGAGAAAAAGGGTGTTACATATAGCTGAAATCTTAGGGTGGACTTAATCTATCTGCAAAATGTTAACCTATTTTTGCCTTTATAGTGTGAGGGGGAGATTGAATATAGTTACTTCCTTTTTTTTTATTTTTTCCCCTCCTCTGCTGCCTGCCAGTAAACAATTCATCCCTCTCGGTGAACTGTCATACAGACAGTCATGAAGGTTTTGTGGTGAGGTCCCAAACTTCATCCTTGGTGGGGACATGAACATATCACTGAAGGAGTGTTCTATACCCTAGACCCTGGGCGCAGTAGATAAGCCAAAGGGCAGTGCAGAGAACTGATAGTGCATTGAACCAGCTAGAAATCTGTGGTATCTTCTGCAGTTTTGTCTGATAGGGACATGCAGATATCCCTCTTTGAGGTTCAAAGTCAAGAGCCAAAGTTTCTTGCCCAGCATGGGAATAAGCTGCTGTAGTGTCAACATTTTGAATTTCGGAACATCCAGGTAAGTGTTTAGAGAAGAAAGGTCCAGAATGGGTCTCCAGGCTTTGTCCTTTCTGGGAACCAGAAAGAGTCTTGAGTAAAATCCTTGTCCTTGCTCCTGTGGTGGCACCTTTTGAATAGCTCTCATGTCCATGAGTGCTGTAATTTGTTTTTGAGCCTCTGCCCATTGATTTGGTGGCAGATTTGGCAATCCTTTTAACCTTGGCAGAGTGTGAAAGTGGAACCTGTAACCTTGAGATACAATGTTGAGAACCCATTTGTCATTGGTGATGCAATGCCAACTGTGATAGAAAAGTGCCAGTTTTCCTCCTAAGGGGGCTGCCAAGAGAGAGCTGTTTGGCAGCTGCAGTGGAAAGTCATTGAGGCTGCTTTTTATAAGGTTGAGGCCTGTCTTCCCCTTCTTTCTGGCCTGGTGTACCCCATTGTCAAGGCCTGTAAGGGCCTTGTGCCTGACCTCTACCTCTGGGGCATCTGTATCTGCCCCTTTGTGGTCTGTCTGTGACTGGAAAGGACCAATTCTTTGTTGGCCAATTTCTGCTAAAACGAGGAGGCTGAACCTGTAAGAAATCTTTCACCATTTGCATAGATTTTGCCTTATCCTCCATCTTCTTTAATACCTCCTCTGCCTTAACTCCAAACAGCATATCCCGTTGCAAGGGTGCATCCAATAATTTGACCTTAACATGATCTGGTAGCATATGTTCTTTTAACCAATCATGCCTTCTAATGACAGAGGCTGTAACTGCTGTTCTACAGGAGGCCTCTAAGGAATCAAACCCACATTGTAAAGTATGTTTTCCCACTTGTTCAGCTGCATGCAATAAATCCTGCATTTCTTTAAAATTAGGAGGATCTGAGTCTGGAAGCATCTTTTGTTTCAACTGAGACATCAGAAATTGCTGATATTTTAGCATGTGAAACTGGCAATTCAAGGCTCTCACTGCTAAAGTTGCAGATGTATATACCTACTTTCCCCATCTGTCTAATGCTCTGGAATCTCTGTCAGAGGGAACTGGGTTTTTTGCTGATGAGGCCTTAATCCCTTTGGGTCCCTGGGAAATAGTTTCAGGGTCAGCAACAGGGCTTTTGTACAGAAATTTGTGAGAGTCAGGGACTCTGTAACATCTGTCAGGTTTAACTGGGGCTGGGGGTAAGGAGTCAGGGTTTAAACTGGATTCAGTGTACACATCATCCACAATATCTAAAACTGGTGGGATAGCAAGGGGTCTGTGTTGAGGCAATAAAAGGAAGTCTCTGAGCCTTTTCTTGGACTCTGAGTAATCCTGGCCTTCCCAATGGAAATGTTCCCTCATGGTATGTAAGGTTTCCCCAAAGGAGTAGTCCTCAGGTGGAGAGGCTGAGGGAATTGATTCCTCAGCATCAGAATCCTCATAAGGGGGTAAAGAATATCCTAGGTCTGAGGATGAGTCTGAGGAAATGGACACCTGGTCGGAAAATTCATAGTCTGCATCCTGTCTGGGCCTTTTATCAGGAGAGAGATGGGACCCCCTGATCAGGGTGATTAGGTCTTCGGCCATTTGTAACATTTGTTTTTTAGGCATGGAAGCCTGTCCTGGAGACAGTTGTGTCTGTTTCTTTGCTTTTATGGAGGGCTTAGACTTAGTAGAGGTTTTAATAGTTAACTGGGTAGGTCTGAAAACACCCTCTGTAGCTGTGGATTGCTCAGCTACTTCGGTTCCCTCTGTTGGGTTAGGATCGGAAAGCTGAAAACCTAGTGCGTCCGAAGGCCCAGCCAGCTCCACGTGGGAGTCGGAGGCGGTCTGTGGTTCTGTGGAAGCGGTCGTCAGGGGCTGCATAGGCACCTCGCTGAAAAACCGGAGAACCGGCAACCGGACTAGAAGAGGCCTCGTCATCGGTTTTGGGCCTCGGATGCCTGTCCTTGCACTTTCTATGTATTCCGGTCGCCGGAAGTTCCGACGGCATGGTGTAATTGAATTTTCTCCCAAAATAATGTCGGGCAAAATCAAACCGATGTTTAATAGTGCGCTTGTTAAACCTAGCATAAAACCGACAACCAGTGACGTCGTGGTCAGGGCCTAGGCATGGAATACAATAGGAGTAGAAGTCCTTATGAGGTATTTGCTTCCCACAAGAAATACAATTATTAACTTTTACTGACATCGGTATGAGGCAAGAAAAAGTTTCCTCAACGGGGTACTTAGCTTTTTAAGATGACTTTGGTTCTGGATTCGGAATGAAAATCTCAGGAGTCGGCCGACCGGCACTTGCAAACTGCTTCTGCATCGGGCACCGCGCGGCAAGAAAGACTGAAGAAAATGGCGCCGGCTGCATCTTAAATAACCCTGTCGCACTGACGTCAGGGAGGAGGTGACAGCAACCGACACCGGACCAACACTTTGGAACTCAGGCCGACTGGAGAACCGCCTGACGGCAGGATAACCCAAGTGTAATGACTGCAGCAGTGTAACACGATGAACATCAGTTATTGCACATGGTAACATTTAGAGGGTATCTGTCTACTAAAGAAACACTAGTTGGTTATTTTTCCCCCATGGACATCATGTCACTTGGAAAAAGAAAATAAAAGTGAACATATTCAATAACCAGCAATCAATACAGTCACAAAAAGGTAACTCCAAAGATCAAAAAGACTCTCTTGAAAACTCTTTGCCTGGAAGTCTCTAGTAGAGTCGCACGAGATGGAATGACAATACATTTCCAATGTAACAAAAAAAAAAAAAAAAGACAACAGATACTGAATATAATACCAGTTACCCTTCCTTTTAGAGCAGACTTTCTGATTTACACCATCATTAAAAAAGCTGGCACTGACTAAAGAGACATCTTCTGCTGCTCTTGAAATCTGGCTTTGATGTCTACTTGCCATTTTGCTGAGTACACTGCAGCTATTACCCTTACAGGCCTATACACTCATAGGTAAGTACTAGGCAAGCTGCCATTGTGGGCCATTTTTCAAACTAGCTGATTTCCTCTAAGTGAAAATTAAACCCTGTATTTCTTGTCTGTGAGGTAAACACCTTAACCATTATGCCAACCTCATTAATTTGTAGACTGACCTACAGATGTAATCAAACTGATGACACTACACAAAACCATAAGCCTACAAAAAGGGTAAGTATCTCAACACTCCACAAAGGAACAAACTCATATGTCAGAAGTGAGATTCAAACCAAAACCTCCAAAGGAGACTGCAACTTGAACACAGTGACTTAGACCACCCAACCATTGTGACAACTGCTATAATGAAATAACTCAAGTTGTAGATGTTTTGATCAAGAAAAAAATAAATAACAAACTAGCAAATGTTTCCAACATTCTCCTCTCCAGAAGCGATTCCACAGTTATACCCAAAACTAAGGTTCAACTTAAGGTCAACAGCTTTCAGACAATGTCTTTCTTCCACTTCTGTGAATGGGCATACTGCATACACTGTTTTACAGGCATTAGAGATGTTCTAATCATTTAATGATTTGCTATAAGGATAATACGGTATTGCCAAGCACTCGTTTTACTTCTCAAAGTAGCCTACAGAGACTTCCATCAAGTCATACTTATCCACCTTTAGCTGCTGAAAATTTTTATGACCGTTTTATTTCACAACAGATGAATGTCAGCTATAGCTTATGATCAAATATACACACCAAATAACCAAATTTCCATCTCCTCTAGTATACTGAGCAGTATTCAGTTTAATACTTTATTGCTAACATCCTTTTTACTCATGTTCTATTGCTTTAAGTTTTAGTACATTTTCTTTGTCTTTACTCCTTTACCAATGAAAAACTGCACAGCCTTTCTTGATTGAACTGGTTGTTATGAAGTCAGTTTGAGTCTCTGCTTTCGTTATTCCTCTTCAGCATACTTTTTAACTGGTAATGTCTTCTGTCTTCTCCTCATCATTTTGTTGCTACCTCATTTAGAATCACATTTTTTTCTTTCTAGCCTGCATACTTGTTTCAAACACAATGCATTCACAATGTCACACACACACACACACACACACACACACATATATATATATATATATATATATATACATACACACACACATATATATATATATATATATATATACATACACACACACACACACACACACACACACACACACAGACACACACATATATATATATATATATATATATATCTATCTATACATGGGTCTACTACCGGAGATCGAAATTACACTGTTTCGAAATCCGGTATTAGATGCCCACTAATGCAAAAGTGCACTTCACCGAAAGTGCACTTTCGTGAACACCACTAGAACGAACAGGCAATGTCCTCCACTGTGGTGAGGTAGTCACGGACCTTAGGGTTAGGGCTTGGATTAAGGATAGTGGATAGCCCTACTAGCTATCCACTATCGTTAACCCAAGCCCTAACCCTAAGGTCCGTGACTACCGCACCACAGTGGAGGACATAGGTCCGTGACTACTGTACCGTGGAGGACATACAATTTCCTCCACTGTGGTGCGGTAGTCATGGACCTTAGGGTTAGGGCTTGGGTTAAGGATAGTGGATAGCCCTACTAGTTATCCACTATCCTTAACCCAAGCCCGAAGCCTAAGGTCCGTGACTACCGCACCACAGTGGAGGACATAGGTCCGTGACTACTGCACCGTGGAGGACATACCAATTTCCTTCTCTGTGGTGTGGTAGTCATGGACCTTAGGGTTAGGGCTTGGGTTAAGGATAGTGGACAGCCCTACTAGCTATCCACTATCCTTAACCCAAGCCCTAACCCTAAGGTCGGTAAACATTCGCTCAAATGGTGTTCGTGAACTTTTGCGTTAATGGGCATCTACTACCAGATTTTGAAATAGTGTAATTTCGATCTCCGGTAGTAGACCCATATATGCCCATATGTATATATATATATATATATATATATATATATATATATATATATATATATACACACCCATATAAATATATATATATCTACACACACATACATAAACATACACACACATACATACATATACATACATGCAGATATACATGCATACACACACACACACACATAGATATACATACATGCACATATACATGCATCACACACACACATATATTATACACAAACATAACCGAACTAAACAAATTGTCAACAAGCACACAAGCTAAGAAGTAACGAAAAAATACAAAATTTAAGAAGTGCTAAGAAGTAACGAAAAAATAAAAAAATAAAAAATATATTGGCGAAAGTGCTTAGTCGTTTGGATTTTATGTGACATTAAAAGTACAGTTGTGCACACTTACCATAAATGTAGACGTTCGAGTTTATTCACTGTTGCAGTCATTACATTTGGGGTAATCTGCTGGCAGGTTGCCCTCAGTCGGCCTGAACTCCAAAGTCTTGGATCCTGCATCGATTGCTGTCTCCTCTTCCATGACGTCAGGTCGTTAGGGGTATAAAACATGCAGCCGACACCATTTTCTTTAGTTTTTCTTGCCCCCAATGTCAGGTGCCCCCAAAAAGGTAGCAATATTTTATATATATATATATATATATATATATATATATATATATATATATATATATATATATACACATGCATCAATATAAACTTTACCTTCATCTACAAGCAAATACACCACATAGGTTGTAGAAGATAGAGAAGGAAAGATAAACTGTAGAATGACAGGGGGATGGTGGGAGGGTAACCTGGACTTTAACAGTGAATACACTCGAACATCTACATTTATGGTAAGTGTACACAACTGTACTATGTTCTTCGTGTTTCACTGTTGCAGTCATTACATTTGGGTAGAATCCCAAAGCTATGGTTGGGAGGCTGGAGCTAAACAGCATTAGGTGCAGCTATAAGGCACTGCAGTGGCAAAGCCTGCCCTGGACTTAAGAGTAGAGAGGCAAATAGTAATGCTTTGTAAAGGTGTGAACAGAACTCCAAGTAGCAGCCTCTAGAATATCTTTGGTTGGTACTCCTCTGAGAAAGGCTGCTGAAGTAGCTGCAGCTCTGGTGGAATGAGACCTAATGCCCTTGGGCACAGGTTTACCATGTTGTAAGCAGCAGAAATGGATGCAGTGGCTTATCCACTTTGAAAGTGTCTGCTTTGAGATAGCCTTTCCTTCTGATCCTGCAGCATATGACACTAGTAATTGCTCAGTTTTTCTTAGAGCTTTTGTCCTGCTCAAGTAGAATCTTAGCTGTCTGTGTACTTCCAAGGAATGCAGAATTCTCTCTCCTTTGTTCTGCGGATTTGGATAAGAAGTTGGCAGATGAATTGTTTGTTTAAGAGCCACACTTGAAATCACCTTAGGCATAAAAGTAGGATTTGTCCTCAGAGACACCCTGTCTGGGTAAAGAATAATAAAAGGCTCTACAGCCATGAGGGCCTGTAGCTCTGAAATGTTTCTTGCTGAAGTAATTGCTAGTAGCAGAGCTGTCTTCCATGATAAGAACTTTATATCAGTGGTAGCGGCTGGTTCAAATGGAGGCAGGGTGAGCTTTTCCAACACATAATTGAGGTCCCATGCAGGTAATGGTGATCTTCTAGGAGGCCTTAGGTTTTTGGCTCCTCTAAGATACTGCTTTAGTAAAGGAAGAGAAAAGATTGGTGGCTCTGTATTGTAATGAGCCGAAATGGCAGAGGCATGGATTTTGATTGATGAGAAAGATAGGCCTTCGTCAAGCATCTCAGTTAAGTATTGTAATATCTGAGGAATATGTGGTTCTGCTGTATCAGTTCCTTGTGCTTGATTCCAAGCACAGAATCTCTTCCATTTGTCAGCATAAGATTTCCTAGTACTAGGCCTTCTGGCTTCCAAAATGACATCCATCACAGCTTTACTGAGAGGTGTTGTTCGTATGATTACATGATTAGCCATGCTGCCAGGTTCAGAGTCTGTAGTTGATTGTGCAGGATCTGATTGTTTTGCTGGGACAGTAGTTGTGGTCTTTGAGGCAAGGTCCAAGCTGGGTATTGAGACAAGTTCCTTAGGATTGGGTACCAGTATTGGCGGGTCCAGTCCAGGGCAATTAATATCATCTTTGGCTTCTCTTGCCTGACTTTTAGGAGGACCTTGAGTAGAAGAGGCAGAGGAGGGAAGGCGTAAACTGACAGTTTTTTCCAACAGAAGGATAGGGCGTCCACTTTCCATGCTTGTCTGTGATAAGTCCTCGTGCAGAATCTTTTCAATTGATAATTTTGAGGAGAGGCAAATAGATCTATGTCTGGGCTCCCCCATTTCTCTGTTATCATGCTGAATACTTATGGATTTAGTTTCCACTTGTGAGGATCCATAAGGTTTCTGTTTAAATTGTCTGCCACAGTGTTCTGTTTTCCTGGCAGGAATTGAGCTTGAAGATTTATTTGGTAGGTCAAAGCTGTGTCCCACAGTGCCATGCTAATCTGCAAAGTGGGTATGAGTGTGTGCACCCTTGCTTGTTTATATACCACATGACTGTGGTGTTGTCCGTCTTTATCAGTAGTTGTCCCAGATGAAGTAAGTCCTTGAAAGCTGTTAGGGCATTTTGAACAGCTAGCATCTCTTTCTGGTTGATATGTAGATGCATGTGATTTTGTGCCCATATGCCCTGAATGCATCTTCCTGCCATGTGGGCCCCCCAGGCATAATCTGATGCGTCTGTTGTTAAGGTTTGGCTGGCAGGGGGTAGAGTGAAGGGCCGTCCCCTGTTTTGGTGACAGGCCTTTGCCCACCATAGAAACTCTTGTTGCAGGCAGGGGATGAGAGGAATCATTGTTTCCAGACTGTGTGAATGTTGACTCCATAAACTTTTTAGGTACCATTGAAGTTTCCTCATATGCAGTCTTGCATATGGAATTAGTAGGATGCAGGAAGCCATGAAGCCCAGAGCCTGCAGAATATGTCTTGCAGAAGCCTGGGTTTTTGTTGCCATCAGTTTGAAGTAAGTAGTCAGTTGTCTTTGTTTATCTGGCGTGAGGTAAGCCATCTGGGCAGTTGTATGCAAGCTTACACCCAGGAATGTTATCTTTTGAGAGGGTACCAGTTGTGATTTCTTTTCGTATATTGCGTACCCTAGGCATGCTAGAAGCATTTTCACAAATGCCAGGTGTCGTAGAAGTGTGTCTTTGTTCTCTGCTTGAATGAGACAGTCGTCCAAGTAAGGATATATTTGAATACTTCTTTGTCTGCAAAATGCAATTGCTGGTGCCAGGCACTTTGTAAAGACCCTGGGCGCAGTAGATAAGCCAAAGGGCATAGCAGAGAATTGGTAATGCATTAAGCCAGCCTTGAATCTGAGGTATCTTCTGCACGACTGCCTTATTGGGACATGCAGGTATGCCTCTTTTAAGTCTAAAGTCACCTGCCAAATATTCTTGCCCAGCATGGGCAGAAGCCGTTGCAAGGTGAGCATTTTGAATTTTGGAATGTCTAGGTATGTGTTCAAAATCTTGAGTCTTGAGTAAAAACCTTGTCCTTTTTCCTGTTCTGGTACTGTCTGAATGGCCCCCATATCCATGAGGGACGTAACCTGTTTCTGTGCCTTTGCCCATTGTTTTTTTGCCAGGTCTGGCCAACCATTTGTCATTGGCAGAGTGTGGAAATGGAATCTGTATCCCTGTGATACGATGTTTAGTACCCACTTGTCCTGGGTTATTAACTGCCAATTTTGAGCAAAATGTGCTAATTTTCCCCCTATGGGTGCTGCCAAAAAATAAGTGCTTGGTGTAGGCAGAGGGAAGTCATTGGGATTGCTTTCTGTAGGTTTGCGCTTTATCTCCCCCAGATTTGGAGGTGGATGCGCCCCATTGCTTTGACCTGTATGAGTCTTGAGCCTGGTACCTGGAACCCTTAGGGCGTCTGGATTTGCCGCTTTCAGCTCTGTCTGACACAGGAAAGGACCAATTTTTTGTAGGCCAGTGTCTACTGAATCTAGATGGCTGCACTTGCAAGAAATCTTTAACATTTTGCATAGACTTAGCTTTGTCTTCCATTTTCTTTAAAACCTCTTCTGCCTTAATACCAAACAGAGAATGATGCTGTAAAGGTGCATCTAGCAATTTAGCTTTAACATGATCAGGCAAATGCTGTTACTTTAACCAGGCATGCCTCCTAATCACAGATCCAGTAACTGCGGCCCTGCAGGAGGCCTCTAAAGAAACAAAACTACATTGCAAAGTATGCTTTCCAACTTGTTCAGCTGCATGCAATAATTCCTGCAATTCCTTATTTTCTGCACATTCTGAAATCAACATAATTTTCTGTTTCAGCAATCCTATAACATGTTGTTGGTACTTAAGCATATGACATTGACAGTTTAAGGCCCTAATTGCCAAGGTTGCAGATGTATAAACCTTTTTTCCCCATCTGTCCAGCGCCCTTGAATCTCTGTTGGAGGGGGTAGGGTTTTTTGCTGTTGAGGCCTTAACTCCCTTTGGACCCTGTGAAATAGTTTCAGGATCAGCAGCAAGGTTTCTAAATAAAAATTTATGAGAGTCAGGGACCCTGTAATACCTGTCAGGCTTACTGGGAGCCGAAGGTAAAGAGTCAGGGGTCAGGCTTGACTCTGAAAAAACATCATCCACAATGTCTAACACAGGGGGAATGGCTAAAGACTTGTGCTGAGGGAGAAGGAGGACATTCCTGAGCCTATTTTTTGATTCTGAGAAATCTTGACTCTCCCAGTGAAAATGCTCCCTCAAAGTATGCAAGGTTTCTCCAAATGAATAATCCTCAGGAGGAGATGCAGATGGAATAGACTCCTCAGCATCAGAATCCTCATAGGGAGGTAAAGATAATTCTTGATCAGAAGAGGAATCAGAAAAAATAGAAACCTTATCTGAGGATTCTTAGTCAGTGTCTTGCCTAGGCCTCTTATCTGGAGGGGGATGGGTACCCCTGATCCAGGTAATAAGGTCTTCAGCCATTTTGATCATCTGTTTTTTAGGCACAGAGGCCTGTGCATGGCTCAGGCGTAATTTTTTTGTTTGTTTTTGAAGGTGTCTTTGCCTTTGGTTTTGCAGCTTTCGTCGGTTTGATATAAAAATGTTGAGGTCTAAATACACCCTCAGAAGCCGGTGCCTGCTCAGCGGCTCCAGACCCATCCGAGGGAGATACATCCGTTGGTCCAATACCTTGAGTATATTGCGGCATGCCGGACTCCACATGGGTGTTGGTAGAGGCCTGCGACTCAACGGTAGCCGGTATCTGGGTCTGCGAAAGTGCCTCACTGAGTACCGAACCGGCGACTTGCCTCGACTGCCTTTCTTTGTCCTTTTCTTTATGTTTTTTATGTACTCCGGTAGTCGGATTGCTATCCGACGACATCTCTGGGTAGTTAAATCTGTTTCCAAAATACTTAGATGCAAAAATATACCAACACTTAATAGTGCGTTGTTTAAATCTAGCACAAAACCGACAGCCAGGCACGTTGTGATCAGGGTCTAGGCAAGGAATACAGTATAAATGGAAATCCTTATGAGGTATTTGCTTCCCACAAGTAATACAATTATTAACTTTTTCTGACATAGGTAAAAAGCAAGAAAAAAGTTTCCCCAACGGGGTACTTAGCTTTATTGAAGACTTCGGTTCTGAAACTCAAACGCGAATATTTCAGTAGTTGGCCGACTGGCACTTGCGAAATGCTTCTGCTTCGGGCACCGCATGGCAAGAAAGACTAAAGAAAATGGCGTCTGCTGCATGTTTTATACCCCTGATGACCTGACGTCATGGAAGAGGAGACAGCAACCAACGCAGGACCCAAGACTTTGGAATTCAGGCCGACTGAGGGCAACCTGCCAGCAGATTACCCCAAATGTAATGACTGCAACAGTGAAACACGAAGAACATCTGTGACTTGTTTTTTCTCTGCAGTTGGTGATTTTTTTTTTATTTTTTTGTTACTTATACAAATGTGTGTGTGTGTGTGTGTGCATATATATATATATATATATATATATATATATATATACACACACACACACACACACACACACACACACACACACACACACACACATATATATATAAAATAAAATGGTCACACAGACAAATCAGTTAGTAAAAACTTCAAAGAAAAACTTAGCCAAGCTAGGGTTTTCACTGTGTAATACCTTAAAGCTCCCGCAATAGAGACTCATGGGACATATGGAAATGATCCCTTAAGGACATCAAGTGTTTCAGCTACAATGCTTCTGAATGTTCATATGATTCCTCTCATCCTTGTTTACTCATTTGTACAGTTACTCAGATCCCTTTCTTAAATATACTATACTATACTCCTCTATTTTTGCTTTACATTCCATCTTAATCTTCATACATCACATTTCTATTGCTGCCTCATTCAAAGATTCTCTTCCTTAATCAAAGTTACAAGACTGGACAGCTGTCTGCTTACAATGTACACTTCATAGTCATTTCTTTCCAGTTTTCATTTATTTTACCCTTTTTCATTCACTGATATTAATATTGGATATAACCATCCTCCCATTTACTCATTAAGTTCTTACTTTGTTTCACCTAGAAGAAGATACAACACAAGCAAATTCTTTTGAGTTACTCACAAACAAAATGACTGCCATTCTTCATTACAGTGCAACTATTCAAGAAATTCAAACGCTGTCATGTACATCACAGATGCTCATGAGTGCCTCCTTACCCCTGCTTTGTTTGCAGCTTTTGCCCAAAAGCAATATGATTTTCCAGGAAGAAGGCCTCTAACAGTACACTGCAACTCCAAGCCATTATATACTTGTACGTGTTCTTCATGCTCTGCATTTGCCATCTCCAGAGAGTATTCTGTCACTTCAGCACCTCCATCCTCATCTGGAGCACCTACAGCATTAAACGAATAACTGTGTTAAGTTTAAGTGGCTCATTAGCATAGTGCAAGACTTCAGCAGTACATAAAAGAACAACTGCCCTATTTAAGGATAGCAGATAATTCTGCCCTGTGTTCAAGCATAACTCCAATGCCACCATTTTAGCATTAGCATCTATCACAATCACATTATCAGAAAGCTAGTTAATACTGTAGATGAGAAAAAGATTACAAATGTACTGTAGCAAGGCTATTTGATACCAATGTCCCCACCTGGTTCCTCTCCCAAAATGTTGTTTTTGTTAGTAGTGGTGGTGGGGAAGCTCCTCAAACTCAAACTGAAGATCAAAACAACATCTTCTTCAGTCTTGGTGAAGAGTGAAAATCTTACAAAGTAATGCACAGTTTTACTAAACTGTAGCACAAAAATGTTAGCTCCTTGCTGTAGTTCGCTCAAACTGCCTACCACTTAAACAGCTGATAAGTTTGTCTTCAAAAGCATTGATCGTACTCCCATCAGTTTGTGCCTAGGGATCCCATTCACCTGACCCCACCACTGCTACAGATTTGGTTTTAAAAACACACATGAATTAAATTTTTTGGAAAAGCACACAGTTCATTCCCACATAAAATAACCACCACAACACAAGGTTTGATAGCAGCAAATTCCCCACAGTAGAAAAACGGTTTATTAAAAAAGTGTACCCTGAACATCAGATACAGTCATGCTGTAAACGGTCTAAATATCCTTGAACACAGAGGCTGGGTGAGCTACATACCATTACTAGAAATATAAAAGCAATTCTAGTATTTTACGGTGACAGCCTAACAGTCATCAGTATGGTATTAAGGTCTACTGATACACAGTACCTGGACATAACACTGAATGGCTTAGGTAGTGTGTCTACCGTCATACCATGACACTAAAATCACATGGTCCTTTGGTGTTGTAAGTTCAGTCACAAGTCAGAGTTATTTCTTGTTGAAGGATGAAGTGAACCAAGTGTAACTAGAATATACTGCACTCTAGCCATTATCTTTTATGCTGTATAAATTATATCCTGCCTTGAGGTGTTTTTATTAGAAAAAAATAACTTAACGTCTCACATGTAAAGCAAGACTGCTGTAAAACACTAAATATGGTGACTTCTGTGAAGCTGCAACACTCTAGGTAAATACAGAAATAGTCTCAACTGTATACCTGGAACTAGCCTCCACATCATGAAGGAAAACGTTACCAGTACTGTCAAATGCTATGTTCAAAGATGATGACAAAAGGTGTCACAATGAGTCTAAGCCACAGTTGATTGTATCATACATTCTGCACTGAATACAGTAATGTCTGTATTAGTGCAAGCCTTGGTATCTAGATGTGTACTCCTCTGTGTGTTTGGGGGTCTTACAATACTGTTACACAAAGACAGCATTGTGGCACTGGTAAACCAAAAGGCAAAGCATTCTGTACACCAGCATATAATGACGTTCTCAGGAAGAAAGAAATTATCATACTTCTGCCATGTTGACACACAAAATCTACCTTGGTTTAATTTTTTTTCAGACAACTACTAATGTCAGACTTCTGGTCCTGGGCACATTTTCCAAGACTTCTTTATTCAAAAATCATTTATGTTTAACAAAATGCTTTAGAAAACCATTTGACACAGCCTAAAAGGTTAAAGCAAACTGTACTGGTTTTCACAGAATAAAGAAAAAAACATGACTGAAGTTTTGTCCAGGTCATCACTGAAAATAAAAGGCTGGGGAAAATGCCTAAAGATGCATCTCGTATCATCTAGACCCCATGGCTTCTGAGGCCTAAGCAGACTCCAGACCATCAGCTTAATTCTATTACTTTCTCTAAAGTTATTACAGTGCAGTCTTGTCTATTTAGGGAGTGTTGAAAGGATGCAGGAGAAAAAAACATGAAGAATAAGAATTAATTTCTTTCTTTAGCCACAATTTTGCTTCAGGCCACCTTTACATTGTCCTTCTGAAGTACACCACACAGCTTATCAACAAGGTTTGTTGCATGCCAAAAAATGTTTTTATAACACTGTAACATCTGGGTAAGAAAATAAAAACATATAGGGTGCTTGCCTTAGTCAGATTCCTGGTGTATAATAATCCCCTTGAATATGTTTGCTGCTACATGCCTTACACCTGGTTGCTTAATTAGTAGAATTAAACAAGTCCTTACACACACACACACACACACACACACACACACACACACACACACACACACACACACACACACACACACACTCCTCAGACTTTTTAACTTAAGTTTAACTACTGATTTTGCTCCTGATGAGTGCCACACTACAGTGGTGATGCCCCTCCACAATGGTGGTCTTACAGCTGACCCAAGTAATTACAGTCTTATTAGCCTTACAAACCTCACTGCAAAACAACAGAATGTATTATATCTGACATCATGAACTGCGATGTCAAGAACGTTGTTATACTTGACCCCCCCCCCCCCAACAGTTTGGCTTTGTCAAAGGCAAATACTGTCTAATCCGGGAAAATTCTTCAAAAGGATTACAGTGGTTGTAGATGGTGGTAACGCAGTACATGTGGCATATCTTGACCTGGCCAAGGCCTTCAGTACCACTCCCCATGCTCGCTCAAACAAAATTCAAAAAAAGTGTAGTATCCTCAAATTTGGGTAAATGACCCCTTCTCTCGTTGCACAGTACAGACAAAGACTACTTCAAATTGAAAATTTAGTCAGGGGCCTTGGGCTGACCACCATCATGTGACACTGGTTGACAGGAAAGCCTTTTATTTAATCCAACTAACTGCCAAAGGAAAGGAGTATCATCAAGGTCTAAAAAGGTAATCACTCTTGCATACTCAGCATTGATTGGGGCAATTATCAAGTACAATGCTTCCTCTGGGATATATCTCATTAAAGATATCAAGCAATCAGAAAACCCCCAAAGGTTTCTAATCAAAAGAGATCACAGGCGTAAAGCTTCTGAGCTACCAGGATAAGCTAGAAGCTCTATCAATTTATTCCGTGTTATACAGACTTTTGAAATCAGATTTCTGTCTCAGTCCGTCTCATGTATGCTGAGGATTATTCAAGAAAGTCAGACATTAACGTTTCATACTTCCACTTTTTCAGGAAAAAGTATGTTAATGCAAAACCTGCTCATTTAACTTTTTAAATGAATTAGTAATATATTTAACAACTGTTCTTCATTTTGAACTTTTGTTCCCCCATTATTTTGGCTTTGTCCAGAATTATTGAGCAAAGAAGTTCAATAATATGCTTCATAAACACTTGCACAGCCATTTCTATGGTAACTGTAAGCCCAGGAAGGCAGTAAAACAGGATTTACTGTTTTGGCAGTGGTTTCAGGGCACATTGAGCAACTGTTCAAAGTGTGGGGGATGTCTCAGCTCCCCATCCTATGGTTTTGACCCTCCATCAGACAAACGTCACACTTGGCTGTTCAGACTGTGGTCTGAAGTCTGTACCTAAATGGCAGGCAGCCTTCTGCTAGGGAATTTCTAGTTTGTGGAAGCTCTGTTTGAGATTTGTCCTTTCCTTCAGGTAAACTGTGGCTTTGGTCATATGCTGTTATCGTAAGCCACTTCAGACTTACTGCATGACACAGGAGAACATGTTAGGTCAACTGCCATGCCAGAAACTGTACCACACTGTGAATGATCTCTGTACTGCCTGATAATACAGACCATTTGGTTATTCTGACCTTATGCAGAGGCTCTATCTACTGGCTGCTGTGGACATGACTTGCTTTAACAGACTGTTGTAAGCATATAGCTGTATACTATTTAGTTTTCTGTGGTTTAGGTTCATAGGTATGTGCTAGGCTAATGGCCCTAGAGCCTATATAAGTCTAGCCCATGAAGATTCACTGGCATCATGGTGCCCAAAGTTAGTTCACAGTGCCCCTGTCAAGCAAGGCCACTGAAGTAATCCCCAGGGTGTACTTCCTACTGCCCATCCACTCGTCATGATTTCTCTTAAAGAGGGCCAGTGAAGTGCTCTAATTGACGTGAATGGGAAGCTTGTTCCAGTGTATGAGAATTCTCTGGGTTAGGAACCTGTCCCTCCAGCATGTTCTGTTTATTGTGGTAATGAGGTTTAGGTCCCTGGAGCATGTGGCATGGAGGGATTGGGATTTTTTTAGGTGTAGCACATCTAGCAGCTCTGGGTCAGACATGGCTTTGTAGGTCAAGCAGAGATCGCCTCTAAGTAGGCGATAAGAGACAGAGTATAGCTGGAGTTTTTTGAGTCTGTCCATACAGGGCATATGTCTAAGGCTTAAGATCCTCTTAGTGAGGTATTTTAGTGAGGTACATACCAAATGGGGGGTTGTATTCTATAATAGGTCTAATGAGGGATGAGTAGAGAGGGATTATGACCTCTTTCTTCCTGGATGAGAAACCTTTTGTAATGAGATGTGCCACACAGAAGGACTTTCTGACTATAGTGGCAATGTGGTTATCAAAGGAGAGGTTGCTGTCAACCTGTGTCCCTATGTCTCTTATCAAACCTTCGGTGTTTAGTGGACTACTGCCTATGCGGTAGTTCATGCGCACCGAATTTTTCCCAAAGGGAAAGACAATGCACTTTTTGGCACTGAGCTTAAGGCCATGGGTCTGGCACCAGTCATTGGTGTCAGTGAGGCCTTTTTGTAGAATGTCTACATCAGTTGGAGAATCAATCATGGCTCCCAGTTTGCTATCATCTGCGAACTTGGTCAGCCAGAGACCCTTTGTGTTGGCTTGAACTTCAGAGAAGCGGATACCAAACAGGAGAGGACCTACAACAGATCCCTGCAGGACACCACTTGTAACTGGTCGGTAGCCAGATCTGGAGTCCGCTACTTTCACAGTGTGGATTCTATCAGTGAGCCAGTTGGCAACACTTCTTATGACATAGGGGTTTATGCCTAGTTTAGTGAGTCTATCTAGGATTCCTAAGTGAGGGATGGTGTCAAAGGCCTTGACAAGATCTAGGTAGGCTGTGTGAACTACATTGCCCTCATTCACAGCTCTGGTGACAGACTCGAAGAAGTCTATTAGATTGAGCAGGCATGGTCTACCTTTCACAAACCCAAACTGCGTGGGGTCCAGAGTTTGGAGATTCCCTCCTTATTTATAAGGTCCAAGATGATGCGCTCCATAGCCTTACATATCAGCCTTGTCCGGCTAGTGGGACGGCAGTTCCCAGGGTCTGTAGTTGCTCCCCTTTTGTTGAATGGGATGACCGTAGCAGTGCATCATTCATTAGGAACAAAGCCTGAAATGAGGCTGTGACTGAACAGGGTACTCAGGTGTGGTGTCGGTTCACTTTGTAATTCATGTAGAACACAGCCAAGGATATTATCAGGTCCCATGGAAGCTGTATTCTTGGCTTTGGACAGTGAGGTTTTTACCTGTGTAGCTGTAATAATAGGGACTTAGCATTCCTCAGGTAATGTGATAGGCCCTTTAGGAAGTGAATGGGGGGTAAAGTTCGCATTGAACCTGTTGGGCAATATATTGGCAATATCAGTTGGTTCTGTATATGTATTGCCATTGTGCTGTAACTCAGAGCAGATCTGAGTATTACCATGTAGATTCTTGACATAACTATAGAATGCCTTGTGGCTGTCTTTAGAATCTGCAGCAATTTTGTTTTCATAGCTAGATTTAAAGAATTTGATGATGGATCTCAGTTTTTTGCTGAGGCTGACAAGGAAGTTTTTCCAGTCTTGGGATTTCACCCTTTTCTGCAACAGTTTTTTTCCTTCTGTTGTAGAGTTTGTTTATGGTCAGGGACCACCAGACTGACTTCCTTTTTTTGGAGGAGAGCGTCTTGGTTCCGTTTGTTATGGCCTGTTCCATGCACTTGTGTATGTGCTCATACAGAGCATTGGTGTATGATTCAGCAGTCATGCACCTATTTTCCATTTGCATGGGTGTCGTGACATTAGCCACTTCTGTTTTCAGAAGTCCAAAATTGGCTTTGGAGAATTTTTTTTACAGTAGTTTCCTTTAGGGTGGGTAAAGGTGGGATGTGAATATCCATGGTGATTAGCTTGTGGTCAGATCTAACCAGGAAGGAGTTAATTACTGGTGTACAGCAACAGACGCCCATGTTAGTAATGACCGGGTCAGGATGTTTCTACTCCTGGTGGGGATAACAATGAATTGGTCCATGGCACTGGAATTAATGAATTCCAGAAAACGTTGAGCAAGTGTGTTGGTACATGAGTAATTTTCCCAGTTAATGGAGGGGTAGTTAAAGTCTCCCAGTATAAGGGTACTGAGTTGTACCCTAATATTTTCCAGTGTGTTTAGGAATGTGGAGTGGGAGTCTTGGGACATGGTGGGGGAGCTACAGCAGGCTACAACCAGGATTGCAGTTTTGCCCAGTGTTAGTTGTACTTGAAGTATCTCTGATGTGTTATGTTGGGCTACTAGTCTGGAGGTGTGCATATCCTTTATGAATATGGAGACACCACCGGCTTTAGTGCTTCAGTCCAGGTTTAGGGGCCAAAAGGTGTGGTATGAATTATAGCCTGGTAGTGCTGGGGTGCTCTCCAGAGCCTTGAACCAGGTCTCAGTCGCTGCACAGATGTCTATGTTCTCCATTTTAAGGAGTGCTTCGAATGAGTGCACTTTGAGATTTAGGCTTCTAGCACTGAGTAGCATAACCCTCAGATTTCATTTTCTTGTAGCTGTTATGGTTGTAATTTTGTCTTCAAGACACTGCCTAAAAAAGGCACTCTAGAGGTGGCAAGAGCCTTGGCCAGTATCCGGAATCCGTGGGGTGACAGGTGCAGGCCATCTCTGGTGAAGGATAGAGGTCTGTCGATCATGTCATCCCAGGCAGACAGATACTGGATCCCCTTAGAATGACACCGGAAACTTAGCCAATTGTTGAAGCCAATCATTTTCTGCTTGTACTGTGGTATCATTCTGGATGACAGTAGGATGCTACTCAGAGCTAGGGTCATACCTGCCTGGGCTACAAAATCTGAGAGCTCCTCTATGTCTCCTTTCATGTCCATGTCTCAGATCATTCACACCAACATGGACAATGACAGAGTCATATTTGTACCTGTTGTGCAGTGATCCAAGTGAGTGCATTATCTGGTGGATCCTGGCACCAGACAGGCAGCTGACCGTAACTTTCTCCTTATTTAACCTAGTGAGAGGGACATCAGTGTGCCTTACTACTGAGTCACCTATGACTAGTGTATTGGGTAAGTTGTTTTGCCTTATGGGCTTTGGTTGAGTGGCACACTGTTTAAGTGAGCTATGTGTCTCATGGTTTGTGCTGGGATGTGGTGGTTGTTTGTGTTTCTGCCTCACAGGTCTCTGTTGTTTGGGCAGATTTTTATTGAGAGCCTCCGCAAAAGTAGGTGTGTGTTTTGTGTTACTATATGCATTGTGGTGTATGTTGTGGTGGTGTATGTTCTGGAGGGCTATGTGTTGAATGTGGTGTGGTGCAGGTGTTAACCTTCTCCTCTTGACTGGCTAATCCAGTCTTGGCTGGAGAGTGCTTGGCTTCCAATTTGGCTATACATGTGCATCTCTCACAAGTCATAGTGTTGGGAGGTAAGAGGAGAGGGTTGTCTGTGTACATGAGGCAGTTGCTACATTGCCTCAGGATGCCCAAGTTCACCAGGTTGACAGGAGAAAGCAAAGGGAACTGACCTTTAGACATGCCTGGATATGAGCTCAATATATTAAGTACTGAAGCCCTTTACAGAAAAAAAAATGTCACTCAAAGTGTCTGTTATTGTTAATGGGATTTTCACTTAGTTTACTGCCAAGCCTTCTGGGAAATTGTACTTCAGCAGAAGTTATCCTTGTGGGGAAGTGGAATTACAGTTTCATTACTTGGGAGACCAATCAGTCCTAATTTGGCGGTGTCACCACCTTGTCAGTGTGTTGTTAAACACCAAGATGTTCATATGTTCATCATATAGCACTCCCCTCTGGAGAAAGGTTAAGATCTTACTCTTTACTTTCAGAGTAAAGTGTAGGGCATCAAGCATTCTAAAAGAAGACACTTTGCAAATGAGTGAGCCATGCTGTGCTGGATGTTGGCTATCCTCCAGTGAATGGAAGAATATCCTTAAAACCTGCACAGTTATGCTGTCACGTTAATTTTATACCTTGCTGCCAGTAAAATTAATGTAAAAGAAAAATACTAGCACTATTAAGTGGATTTAGTTAACTATTAATGGGCTTTGTACTCCTGGGAAAAGTTACAAGCTGTTTAAATCTATTTAACACTGCCACCAGCAGTACATAGTTTAACCTGAAACAGTATATCTACATCTATATCTATAATATATATATATATATATATATATATATATATATATATATATATATATATATATATATATATATATATATATGGGTCTATGTTAAATGTTCGAACATCCAAAATGTCGAACATTACATGGTCGAGATCAAATGTTCGACATTTGGATGTTCTAACGTAAAAAAAAAAAGAAAACACAGAAGAAACACTTTAACAGTGTAGGCAAGCCCCCCTGCACCCCCCCACACACACCCTACTTTAATATACCAACTCCCAGACCACACTTCAGTGCAGAAAAGGGAAATTCTCCCTATCTGCACCGTACGGTGCAGTTGAAAGTCTATCTTCAATTCTGAGTTTCAGCCAAATGAAGGTAATCCATATATATATATATATATATATATATATATATATATATATATATATATATCTATATATGTGTGTATATATATGTACATACATACACACACGCGCGCACACATATGCATATATATATATATATATATATATATATAGATATATATATACATACATATCTACATACACACACATGTATATATATATATATATATATATATATATATATATATATATATATATATATATATATATATATATATATATAGGAGGAAATAAGCTCCGTCCCCAATTATTGTTATGGTTGCTGTCACACAGTTTTGCATGGAATGTGTACACTTATTGAGCAGGAACATAGTTTGCAATTGTTGAGCCAAGTCTGATTCCTGGTGACATCAAGATCTTTACCACCCACACGTTTGTAAATAACTAAGTTCTTTCAACTTCATATTCATCGCCCCAGTAATGCTTTGCATCTACCTTAGCCTGTACTGCCCACCCCCCACTTTGCCTTTGATATTTACCAGCATCAGTGACTTCTCTAATGAATGCTATCTTGGAATTATGTGGTTAAGGTACATGGGTTTTAGTTTTAATATTAGACCTTCCATCGAACAGCCTGAATTTACTTCCTAAGTACTAATGGTTCAATTTTTTGCAGTCCATGGAATTTTCTTAAGTGTTTTTCAACACCAGGGTTCAAAATCATTAGTATTCTGTCAAATCACCTTACTTACACTTCTATTCTCACAGTCTTATGTTAAAAATGGAAAAAGTATAGCTTTGACTAAATGGAACCTTAACTTTACTCTTAAAATCTATACAGATTTGTCACAGCTTTCCTTCCAAATAGCAGGCACTTTTTGATTTTATGGCTGGGAACACCTTATGTAGAGCTCTTTGAAACAAGAAAAATAAAACATGTCACTGTTTCTGCTTCTGTTCCATCTGTTTGTAAAGAACTGATAAGCCTATATGGCATAATTTTAGTTTGTTTGATGCTGAGCAACACTAGCTTTTGAACTTTCTATGTCCACCTTTATGAAAAAGCACTTCATTCTCCTTCGCTTTCAGCCATTACAGTGGTATCCTCTGCATATCTGAGGTCACTAGTACCTCTCCCAGCAGTCTACACCATCACATCACAGGATATATTCAACATACAAATTGAATATGACGGGTAACAATATACATGCTTTTCTTACTCCTTTCCCAATATTGCACAAGTCATTTATTCCATACTCAGTTCCAATTGTTGCTTCTTGTTCTGCCACAGGTTTCTCAGGAGGTAAATAAGGAGATCTAGTATCCCCATTTCCTCTTAAGTAGTTGCCAAAGTTTGCTGTGGTCCACACACGTTAGTTTTACAGAATGGAAAAAATCAAGGTACGTTGCAAGAGATAATACATACAGCCATTTTTTTATGTCTCCATTCTGCAGTCAGACTTTAACAGTAGCACATAGCAGGATTTTTGCCATTACACTTCCTCTAATTCTTCTTGTAAATGTAGCTCTTGTTAATGCCAGCTAGCTGAACTGAGACAGCAAGACAGAGTGGAAAACAAATAGTCTAATTTCATAGGCTTGTAGTTAAGTACTAGGCCAGCTGCCTTTGCAGGTCATTTTAAGCCTAGCCAATGCAGCTTTTGTGCTCAAATTAACCTATCCCATTTAATTAGGGATTGGCCTTACCTATCCCATAGATGATAAAGAAAAGTTGTGTAAAATCTTAACATAACCATAGATATCCTTCTCTTCCATGTTGCAGTATTCCAAACCCTTGGGTTATCCTCTCTTACTACCCAAACATCCACCCAGTATACAAAAGCTTTTAGTCACTGCAATGTACATGGGATGTTTGACGTTGGCTAAGGGGACATTGGCCATAAAAGTGACATCTGCATGTACCATTCTTCAGAAATGAGCACCCCAGTCGGACCCCAGTCCCAGGATAACTGTACGAGTCCAGTGCCATCCAAGAAAGGACAGTTTAGTAAAAGAAGGGGGAAGGAATACTGCAACATGGAAGGGAAGACACCTATGGTTATGGTAAGCTTTTACACATCTATTCTATGTCCTTCTGTTTTCATGTTGCAGTACTCCAAACCCTTGGGTGAGTGCCAGAGCTCAAAGGGAAGAAGAGGGTGGAGGCTTGGAGTTGTTCTCTAAAAATCCATGGAGGATTGCCCTGGCAAATCCCACCCTAGATTTGGAAATATGGTCCAATCTATAGTGTTTGGTAAAGGTGTGGACAGAGGTCCATGTAGCTGCCTCTAAAATGGAGGCAGTGTCCAGTCCTTTAAAGAAGGTTCCAGATGAAGCCATGGCTCTAGTGGAGTAAACCTTAATCCTGGATCCTAAGGATTGTCCATGGTATGTGTAGTAGAAATAAATTGCCCTGGAAATCCAGGCAGAAATGGTCTGCTCTGTCACAAACAAACAATTGGTCCGATTTCCTGATAGACGTATCAAGGTAAAATCTAAGCTGTCTATGAACATCAAGGGAGTGTAAGACTCTCTCTCAGTCATTCTGTGTCTGAGGAAAGAAGGTGGGCAGATGAATGGCTTGGTTTAAGGATAACTCACTGACCACTTTGAGCATAAAGGAAGGATTGTTCCTAAGAGTTTCTCTGCTCTTGTGGAAGGTCAGAAAAGGAGAAAAAGCCATGATGGCCTGTAACTCTGACACTCTTCTGGCTTATGTCAAGGCTACCAGGAGTACAGTTTTCCAAGTACAGTGTTTCAGAGAGGCTTTGGTAGCTGGTTCAAATAGGGCCACAGTGAGCTTCTCTAAACAAAGTTCAGGTCCCATGAGGGTGGAACAGATTTCCTAGGGTGCCTGAGATGCAGCACTCCTTTTAGGAATAACTTTGGAGGGAATCAAGATGCCAAGGGGGATCCAGAGGCAGACAAGCTGAAATAGCAGCAAGGTGGGCCTTAACAGAGGAGTATGTCAACCCTGTCTGCAAAAGTTCACACATGCATGACAGTACGAAGGGGACATCACCCTGAAATGAGTCCAGCTGTCTTTGTAGACACCACATGGAGAATCCTTTCCCCTTAAGACAAATACGATCTCCTGGTACTAGGTTTCCTGGCCTCCTGCAGGACTGTGAGCACATCCTCATTTGTAAAGGTGCCTGCAAGGGATAAAAATTCTATCACCCACATGGTAAGGTTTAGAGACTGTAGGTGGAGATGGATTGGGGATCCCTTGTCCTGTGTGAGAAGTTCCACTCTGTGAGGTAACTTGCGGTGATTGCCCCTGGCTAAATGCAGAAGGAGGGGGAGCCAATGCTGTCTTGGCCAAAAGGGAGTCGCCAACAAGATCTTTGGTTTGTCCTGCTGGATTTTCAGTAGGACTTTCTGAAGAAGTGGGAAGGGGGAATGCATATAGAAACATCCCCTTCCAAGAGGTTGAGAAGGCGTCCGTTGCCTTTGCTAGGGGGCTGGGTAGCCTGGTGCAAAATAATGGAAGTTGTCTGTTCAGAGAGGAGACAAACAGATCTATCTGTGGTGTACCCCATTTGTGGACTATGTCCAAGAATACATCCCTGTGAAGCATCCATTTGTGGGATTGTTACATGAACCTGCTCAAGGTGTCTGTGAGGGTGTTCTGGTCTGAAGGGACATATATTACCTTCAGAGTGACTCCGTGCTGGGTTGCAAACTACCAGACTTGGAGAGCTAGTCTGCATAGCAAGTAAAATTTTGTTCCCCCCACTTGTTCACATACCACAGAACTGTGGTGTTATCTGTGAACAATTTTAGGGGGCCCTGCTTCAGGGTATGTTGGAAAGCTTTCAGAGACAGTAAAATTGTTCTCATTTCCCTGACATTGATATGTTCCTGTCTGAAGGAGTCTGACCAAGTGCTCTGTACTCTTGGACAGCCCATGGCTGCTCCCCATCCCTGATCTGTGGCATCTGTGTACATCTCCTGAATTGGGGAGGGAGCCTGTAAGGGGAGCCCTGGTTGAGAGTTACTTGATTCAACCACCAGAGGATCTCTTTCCTGAGACAAGGTAGGAAAGTAATTTTGTACTCCAGGGGATGTGACTGCTGTGTCCATATATTCCTCAGGTACCATTGTAACTTTCTCATGTGGAGGCTTGCCAATGGCAACATAGGTACAGTCAATGCCATATGACCCAGAAGTCTGAGATAATACCTGGCACTCAAGGTAGTGACGGGAAGGACAGAGAGCAGGTACTGCTTTAAGCTTTCCACACTTTGAGGTGGCAGAAAGGCCCTCATGACATCCTTCCTTATCCTGCACCTGAGGAATACTTGGTCTTGAGAATGGTTCAGGTTGGACTTGGGGTAGTTCATCTTGAAACCCAGTGCTTGCAGGACTGAGATCACTGTTTGTAAATGACATTGTAGGGATTTGGAACATTCTGTCTGAATCAGTAGGTTGTCCAGGTAAGCAAATATTTGAATACCATGAGTCCTGCGATAGGCAACCACTGATGCCAAGCACTTGTTGAAGACCCGTGGTGCTGCAGAAAGTCCAAATGGCAAGGCAGAGAACTGAAAATGTGAGGAGCACACAGAGAAGCATAAATATCTCCTGCAGTTGGTCCTTATGGGGATATGCAGATAGGCATCCTTGATGTCCAAGGTGACTAGAAATCACTGAGGTAAAATCAAGGGGAAGAGGGTCTAAAGAGTGGGCATTCGAAAGGTAGGCACTTGCAGGAAAAGACTGAGGTGGGACAGATCTAGGATTAGTCTCCAGGGACCATCCTTTCTTGGGACTAGGAAGAGTCTTGAATAGAAACCCTTTCCCTTTTCTGTCATAGGGACAGGTTGGATTGCCCCTTGGGCAATAAGACTGTCTATGACTGGTTGGAAAAGAGGGAGTTGTTCTTTGGGTGGCTGGGGAATGCCCTTCAAGGAAGGTGGTGTGGTCTAGATCATGAAATAACCCTTTTCTAAGATGGATAAGACCCACCTGTCTGAGGTAATGTTTTCCCAAACAAGAAGACAGTGAGAGAGCCTTAGGGATAAGGGAATGGTATTGAGAGGTTTGAGGAGCAATGGCAGGTAGTCACAGATTACCTGCCCTGTCCTGAAACCGAGGTTTCTGAGCAGGGGTCTGAGCAGATCTGGAAGGAGTCTGTTGCTTCCTGGTGCTCTTTCTGCACCTGGAAAGAGGTGGAGGAGCAGAGTATTTCCTAAAAACCTGTATTTTGGAGGAGTAATTCCTGTGGGATTTAGGGATAGGAGAAACAAACAGGTGCTTAAGGTCCTGTAGCTCCTTCCCCTTCTGTTGGAGAGTTTTGAATAACTCAGCCGCCTTTGCACCAGAGAGGGCAGTTATCCAGAGTGCGTCCAGAAGTTTTGCCCTAATGTCATAAGGTAAGGGCTGTAACCTTAACCAGGAATATCTTCTCAGGACTGAGGCAGATGCAGCAGATCTGGCAGAAGCTTTAGCAGCATCATAGCTGCATCTGAAGTAATGCCTTGTGACCCAGGAAGAGAGAGAAAGGAGGCTGGATATTTGTGCCTTGGAAGGAGAGTCAGGGAGCTCAGACAGAAGCTTAGTGGCTTGGCCTAACAGGGCTAGGGCATATTTTGACATATGTGTTTGGTAATTCACTGCCCTGAATGCCACAGTAGCATAGGTATATATAGTTTTTTCCTGAGGTGCTCCATGACCTTGCTGTCCTTATCTGTAGGGAGAACTGAGGTGAAAGACAGCAGTTTTGAAGGCTTATCGGCAGAGACATTTGGCCCCCTCAGGGGACCTTGTAAAATCTGTTAGGTCTTTGAAGGGCAAGGGGCTGTGAGTCAGGATTCACATAGGCTGCATTAAAAGCATCCAAATACGCTGGCAAGATAGGAGGGATAGCTGAAGGAGCAGGAGTTTCCATTTGCAGAAGTTCATAATATCTTTTTTGTATTGCTGACATCTCAGTGGAATCCCACTTTAAGAACTCCCTTATTTTGGAAATGGTCTCCCCAAAGGTGAGATCCTCAACTGGAGAGTCTGTGTCAGCAGAATCCTCCACTGGGGAGGCATAACCAAGGGGAGGTGGCAACTGGGACACACAGGACAGAAAATTCTCTGAATAAGAGTCAGAGGAATCCTCAGCTTCAGGTTGAGGGATGTCTGCAGCCCGAGTCCAATGCTAATTAAAGGAGGAGCAACTGGAGTGGATGAGGGCATAGCAGGCCTAAGAACCATGAATGCATTAAAGAGACTCTGAGAATAGGCTTGCCAGGCTGGTTGGCTTTCTGAAGGAGGATAAATATGTTTGGTCTTCTGTTTCCTTTTCAGCGAAGGCTTAGAGGGTGTGGAGCCCAAAGAAGGCCTGGGTTCAGTAGGTTCTATAGCAAGTGAAGGAGACATCTGGATGACTGGTACAAGCTGAGATTCCCCCTCACTGTCAGCAACTGACATCTGCAAAACCTAAACAGACATGCCTTCCACTCTAGTTTCTGTGGCTTCCCAAATGTTACCCACTACACCCATACTGGCAGTTTCCGAACGTTCCTCCATGTTGACGTCAGCCACAGGAGGGACATCAGGTGGAGGAGGTGCAGCAATGGGTTCTGGCCTAGCAACTTTGGCCTTCTTCTTAGGTGGCTCGAGTGGCTGACTGGACGGGCCCTCCATAGCTAACGCTAAGTGTTTAAGATGCTGATTCTCCAAATAAATGTTGAGGGTATGCCGACGGCTGTGTAGGGTCTTAGGGACGAAGGCCTGACAGATCGTGCAGATGTTGTGGTCACGTGTAGGCCCTAAACAGGAAAAGGCAAAGCTTGTGGGTGTCCTATGCTCTGCTTTTTTTCAGTTTTGTTGTTAAATGATATGCAGTTAACATTTTCATTACTACAAGAAAAGTACAGTTGTGTACACTTACCATAAATGTAGATGTTTGAGTGTATTCACTGTTGCAGTCATCACATTTAATCCCTGCCAGGGTAGCCCTTGGCTGGCCCAAATACCAGAGGCTTAGTATTTCTGATTCGGCTGCTGTTGCTTCAGGTCGTCAGTAGTATAAAGTAAGGCAGCCGATGCCATTACATCAGTTTTTCTTGCCCTAACCTGTCAGGAGCCCCCAAGTTGGGGGCAGATTCTGGTGGAAGAACCCCACCAGTAGAAAGTAAATACCAATAAGTCTCTTGTAAGGAAGGAGAAGAGAAAAGAAGGGGATGGAGTGAGGGTAACCAGGACTGAAACAGTGAATACACTCGAGCATCTACATTTATGATAAGTGTACACAAATGTACTATGTTCTTCATGTTTCACTGTTGCAGTCATCACATTTGGGTTGACTCCCAAAGCTGAGGAAAAGGGTGGAGGTAGTCAAGGAAACTAGGGGCTGGCTAGGATACCCTGCAAGACTGCAGAGGCAAACCTTGCCCTGGACTTGCAGAAGAGAGGCAGGTGCTAGTGTTTGGTAAAAGTGTGAACAGATGTCCAGGTGGCAGCTTCCTGGATGTCCCTGGTGGGGACTCCTCTGAGGAAAGCTGCAAAGGTGGAGGCTGCTCTGGCGGAGTGAGTCCTGACCCTCTTGGGGGAGGCTTTTTGTGTTGTTTGTAGTAGAAGTGGATGCAGTGTGCTATCCATTTGGAAATGGTTTGTTTGGAGATGGCTTTGCCTTCTGCCCCGGTAGCAAAGTTAACCAGCAATTGTTCAGACTTTCTGAAGGATTTAGTCCTGTCTAGATAGAATCTGAGCTGTCTGTGCACATCTAGAGAGGGCAGGATCCTTTCCCCCTTGTTCTGGGTATTAGGAAAAAAAGGTGGGCAAGTGAATCGATTGGTTCAGAGCCACACTGGACACCACCTTGGACCTCAAGTTGTTAGTCCCTCTTAGGAACTGCTTGATCAAAGGGTGTGAGAAAAGGGGCTGCTCAGTGGGAAAATGAGCAGAGATAGCACAGGCATGAATTTTAATAGAGGAAAAAGAGAGGCCAGTGTGTAGCAGGTCAGCTAAGTAATCTAGGATAAGAGGGAGGGAGGGCTGTGCCATAATGGCTCCCTTAGCCTGAATCCAGGTGCAGAACCTTTTCCACTTGTCCACATAAGACTTTCTAGTGCTAGGGCATCTGGCCTCACGTATAACATCTAGAACTGGTTTACTGAGATTGGCAGATTGATCGGGGTTTAGGGAATAAGCCAAGTTGCCAAATTGAGGGTCTGCAATTGGGGATGCATGAATTCCCCTTCCCTCTGGGTCAAGAGGTTTGGAATCTGAGGAAGATGCCATGGTGGCAGTGGGGACAGGCTGCACAGCAAGGAGTACCAGTGCTGGCGAGGCCAGTCTGGGGCTGTAAGAATTGTCCTTGGTTTTTCCTCCCTTATTTTGAGCAGGACCCTGGGGATGAGAGGAAGTGGAGGAAAGGCATAGACCGACCGATTGACCCGGGGAAGGACAGGACATCCACTTTCCAAGCCATGCAGTGATGCTCCCTGGTGCAGAATTCGCTGAGCTGATGGTTGGTGTGGGAGGCAAAGAGGTCGACCCTCGGGGAGACCCATTTCTGAGTTATTAGGGTAAAGGTTCTTCTGTTGAGCTGCCACTCGTGGGGGTCCAGAAGTTTTCTGCTTAACTGGTCTGCCAGAGAATTGAGAGAACCTGGTAGGAATTGTGCTAACAGGTGGAGTTGCATGGCAGAGGCTGTGTGCCAAAGGGTCATGGCCAGCCTGCATAGGGGGTAGGAGTGAGTTCCTCCCTCCTTGTTGATATACCACATCACAGTGGTGTTTTCTGTTTTGATGAGGGGAGCCCCTGGGGAGAGAAGGGGCTTGAAAGCTATCAAGGCATGCTGGACAGCCATCATTTCTTTTTGGTTGATGTGCAGAGGGATTTGCTATGGGCTCCATTGGCCCTGCATGCACCTGCCATCCAGGTGTACACCCCACTCATAGTCTGATGCATCTGTGGTGAGGGTCGGTGGCATGGGGTGGTGAGAAAGGTAGTCCCTCATTCTGGGAGCATGCTGTTGCCCACCAAAGAAAATCTTTTCTGAGGCAAGGAATTATAGGTATAAGAGTCTGCAGGTCTTGACAGTGTTGACACCAAAGGCTGTTTAGGTACCACTGAAGTTTCCTCATATGCAGCCTGGCAAATGGAATGAGTAGTATGCAAGATGCCATGAACCCCAGAGCATGCAGGATTTTCCTTACAGATAGCTGGGGTCTGGTAGCTAGTTGACAGAAGTAGGCTGTCAGGAAAATTTGCTTTTCTGGTGTAAGGAATGCCGTCTGGGATGCTTTGTCCAGGCTTGCTCCCAGGAATATAATCCTTTGGGTGGGCACCAGTTTGGATTTTTTTTCACTGATTGTGTACCCTAGGAAGGGTAGAAGGGACATTACAAAGGCCAGGTGCTTGAGCAGCTTTTCCTGGTTGTCTGCCTGAATTAGACAGTCATCTAAGTATGGGTAAATCTGGTTATTCCTTTGTCTGCAAAAGGCAATGGCCAGAGCCAGACACTTTGTGAAAACTCTGGGAGCAGTGGATAAGGCAAAGGGAAGCGCAGAGAACTGAAAGTGTTGAGATCCTGCCCTGAAATGGAGATATTTTCTGCATGTTTCCCTGATAGGAATGTGGAGGTAGGCCTCCTTTAGATCTAGGATGGCTAGCCAAGCATCCTTGGAGAGCATGGGTAGCAGCTGTTGGAGGGTGAGCATTTTGAATTTTGGGATCACCAGGAAGGTGTTCAGAATGGCTAGATCGAGGGTGGGGCACCAGGTGCCCTCTTTTCAGGGTACCAGAAAAAGTCTGGAGTAGAAACTTTGGCCTTTCTGTTCTGCAGGAACGTGCTCTACTGCCCTCATAGAGAGCAGGGAAAGGACTTGCTTTTGCACCTCTGCTCGCTGGTTTGGATGAAAGTCTCAGAACCCTTTTGGGGTTGGAAGGGTGTGTAAAGAAAATTTGTATCCCTGGGACACTATGTTGAGAACCCAGCGGTCATTGGTAATAGTGGCCCAAGTGCTTGCGTGCAAGGAGAGTTTTTCTCCTAGGAGTAAGTAAAAATGGGCAGAGGGAGGAGTTGGGGTAGATGAGTCATTGTGAGTTCTTACCATAAGGGGGTGGCTTAGAACTCCTTGCTTAGATCTCTGCATTCCCTGTGGCTGCTGTCAGTGGGTTCTGGTTCCCCGTGGTCTGGCCTAAACTGGCTTAGTGGGAGCAGGAAAGGACCAGTGCTTGGTGGGACAATGCCTGCTGAACCTCGGTGGCTGGACCTGTAAGAAATCCTTAACTGTCTGCATAGATTTTGTTTTTTCTTCCATCTTTTTAAAAACCTCTTCTGCCTTAGTGCCAAATAAGTTGTCTTTGTGCAAGGTGGCATCCAACAATTTAGATTTGACATGGTCTGGCAAGGGCTGTTCCTTAAGCCATGCATGCCTTCTAATGACAGATCTGCTGACTGCTGCCCTGCAAGAAGCTTCTGGGGCATCAAAACCACAGTGCAAGGTGTGTTTAGTTACTTGACTTGCAGAATGCATTAACTCTTGTAACTGTTTAGATACTGCACAAGAAGGAAAGGAAGAAATTTTTGTTTGAGGAGTTCCAGGGTATGCTGCTGAAATTTTAGCATATGGAACTGACAATTTAGTGCCCTTATAGCAAGGGTAGCTGAGGTGTAAACCTTTTTACCCCATGTATCCAATGCTCAAGAATCCCTGTCTGAGGGGGGTGGGATTTTTTAGCAGAGTTTGCTTTAATCCCTTTAGGCCCTTGAGAAATTACCTCAGGGTCAGCAGGAGGATTTTTAAAAAGAAATTTGTGTGAGTCAGGGACTCTGTAGTGCCTGTATGGTTTTCTGGGTGCAGGAGGGAGGGAGTCAGGAGTCAGGCTGGATTCCAGGAAAACATCTTCCACAACATCCAGGACTGGGGGGGGGGTGGCTAAGGGTCTGTGCTGTGGAATATCTAAGAATTTCCTGAGTCTCTTTTTGGACTGAGGGTAGTCCTGACTCTCCCATTGGAAATACCCCCTTAAGGTATGAAGGGTTTCCCTAAAGGAAAAATCCTCTGGGGGAAGAGGCTGAAGGAATAGAATCCTCTGCATCAGAATCCTCATAAGCAGAGAGGGGTTGCATGTCTTCATATTCAGATGTATCAGAGTCATCTGACTCTTCTTCAGACAAAACTACAGGGGACAGATCTCTTTTCCTTTTGGAGGGGGTAGCTTTGCTTCCCCTGATCAGCATGACATGGTCTTCTGCCATTTTAAGCATTTGGGTCTGAGCCAAGGAAGCAGGTGCCTGAGACTGGGTTGTCGGTTTCTTGGGTGTGGTTTGTACCCTGGGTCTAAGAAACTCGGTCGTTTTCGAAAGAATGGCAGATGTGAAAGAAGTCGTCGGTTTGTGTCAAGAATCGGTAGTGCAAAGGACATCCTTGGAAGATGGTGCCTGCTTAGCGGCTCCTGACCCATCCAAGGTAGAGACGACTACAGGATCCTTAGTCCAAGAAGAGTCATGCGGCATACCGGACTCTGAAAGGGTCTCAGTAGCAGCCTGCGAATCCACAGAAGCGGGCATCAGAGGCTGCGAAAGTGCCTCACTGAGGACCAGAGAACTGACAACTAGCTTAACGGGAGTGTCGTCGGTAGGTTTGTACCTGTGTGGTCTGTCTCTGTCTTTATCTTTACACTTTTTCGGAAGATCTGCTGTCCAAGGCCATATCAGAGTCCGAGGACTGTAAGTGAAAATATCTAGCTACAATAAGGACCCGACGATGGATAGTTCTGGCATTGAACAAAGCACAGAAGCGACAGCTGGGGACGTCATGGTCTGGGCCTAAACAAGTGATGCAGTAAAAATGAAAGTCTCGGTGTTTGTATTTGCTTTCCACAGGCGAGACAACTGTTAACTTTTTCTGGCATCAGTTAGTGCAAGAAAAAAAAATCCCCAACAAGGTACTTAACTTTAGAAGACTTCAGCTTTAATTCGGTAGATGAAACTCCGGTAGCGGCTGACTGGCACTCGTGCGAACTGCTTCTGCTTCGTGCTCCATGTCAAGAAAGACTGATGTAATGGCGTCGGCTGCCTTACTTTATACTACTGAGGACCTGATGTCAGTACTGAAATGACAGCAACCAATGCAGAAATACTAAGCCTCTGGTATTCAAGCCGGCCAAGGGCTACCCTGGCAGGGATAACCCAAATGTGATGACTGCAATAGTGAAACATGAAGAACATCTGCATAAAGTACAGTTTTGTACCTACCATAAATGTAGATGTTCGAAGATCCACATTGCTGCAGTCATAACCTGTGGGTAGTCCGCTGTCCTCGGTCGGCCCGAATACCAAAGTGTTAGGCTGGCGTCGGTCATGGTCGCTCAGATCTGACGTCAGTACGCCGTGGTATTAAAGCGCATGACCGACGTCATATCCTCAGTCTTTCTTGCCCCAGATGTCAGAAGGCCCTAAAAAGAAAGGCCATAGCCAAAAACAGAAAACCTCCAAAACCCATGTACAAACAATATTTACAACCCAAACCACACAACCACTCCAAACTACAGAGGGGAAGGAGGGAAGGTAAATTGGACTGCAGCAATGTGGATCTTCGAACATCTACATTTATGGTAGGTACAAAACTGTACTATGTTCTTCATCTCACATTGCTGCAGTCATAACCTGTGGGTAGAATCCCAAAGCAAAGGTAAAGGGAGGTTGGCAAAATCATAAAGCATTGGGAGCTGCTAACATGCCCTGTAATACTGCAGTGGCAAACCCAGCCCTAGATTTGGAATAAAGAGGGAGATGGTAATGTTTAGAAAAAGTGTGCACTGAACTCCAAGTAGCTGCTTCCAAAATATCTTTAGTAGCTACACCCCTTAAAAAAGCAGTAGAAGGGGCAGTAGCCCTAGTGGAATGAGGTCTGATTCCAGCGGGAATCTCCTTACCATGATGAGAATAACAAAAAGCAATACAATGGCCAATCCACTTAGAGATAGTTTGTTTTGAAACAGGTTTCCCCTGAGAGCCCAAAGCAAAAGA
Source organism: Protopterus annectens (assembly GCF_019279795.1). Lineage (NCBI taxonomy): Eukaryota > Metazoa > Chordata > Ceratodontiformes > Protopteridae > Protopterus > Protopterus annectens. The sequence continues at coordinate 611,000,515 of NC_056749.1, read as the reverse complement.
AACAAATAACTGTTGAGACTGTCTGAACCCTTTAGTTCTGCTCAAATAATAACGCAACTGCCTGTGAATATCCAAAGTGTGTAAAATTTTCTCCCCTTTATTTTGGGGATCAGCATAAAATGTAGGCAAATGAACAGATTGGTTCAAGGCCACATTTGAAACCACTTTAGGCATAAAAGTAGGGTTAGTACGCAGGGATACCCTATCCTTATGAAAAATCAGGAAGGGTTCAACTGCCATTAGAGCCTGTAATTCAGATACCCTTCTAGCAGACGTAATGGCCAACAAAAAAGCAGTCTTCCAAGACAAAAACTTCAACTCAGATGTAGCTGCAGGTTCAAAAGGAGGTAAAGTGAGTTTTTCCAACACAAAATTGAGATCCCAGGAAGGAGTAGGAGCTCTACGCGGGGGTCTTATGTTCTTTGCCCCTCTAAGAAATTGCTTAAACAAAGGATGAGAGAATAATGGTGGGTCACAGTCATAGTGAGCAGAAATGGCTGCAGCATGAACTTTTACAGAGGAGAAAGACAAACCCTTGTCTAATAATTCTGTAAGATACTGAAGTGAAACACTCAAATTAGGCCCTGAAACATCAAAGCTCTTTGCTTTGCTCCAAATATAAAATCTCCTCCATTTATCAGCATAAACTTTCCTTGTACTAGGCCTTCTGGCCTCCAAAATGACATTCAAAACTTGTTGAGGAAGCTGCGACCCTCCAGGTTCTAGAACAGAATATGCCAGGCTGTCAGATGCAGGGACTGTATCCTGACATTGAGGAAATGATTGCCTGCCTGGGACAAAAGGTGTGGAATTGATGGCAAAGGCCAAGGAGGCTCCGTACTAAACTCCTCAGCAGAGGGTACCAGTGCTGCCGTGGCCAATCTGGAGCTATTAGAATCATGGAGGGCTTGTCCTGTCTGACCTTCAAGAGCACCTTGGGAAGGAGAGGCAGAGGAGGAAAGGCATAGACGTGAAGATGGTTCCAACTGAATGATAGAGCATCCACTTTCCAAGCTTTTGGATGAAACATCTTTGTGCAAAACTTTGGCAACTGGAAATTTAGTGGAGAAGCGAACAGATCTATGTCTGGAGTCCCCAAATCACTGTCAACTGTCGAAATACATGAGGATCCAACTTCCACTCGTGGGGATCCACCATCTGTCTGCTCAAAACATCCGCTAAGGAGTTCTGTGCTCCTGGCAGAAACCTTGCCTGAAGAGTGAGGTGCAAACTGAGAGCAGTCTCCCACAAAATCATAGCTTGCCTGCAAAGAGGGTACGAATGGGTTCCCCCTTGCTTGTTGATGTACCACATGACAGTTGTGTTGTCTGTTTGAATCAACACTTGTCCTGGGTGAAGTAGATCCTTGAAAGCCATCAATGCAAATTGGACTGCTAACATCTCCTTCAAGTTGATATGCAAATGTTGAAGTCTGGCAGGCCACGTGTCTTGAACCCATTTTCCATTGAGATGTGCTCCCCAAGCCTTGTCTGAGGCATCTGTCATTAAGATCTGACTCGCCTCTAGTCGGGTCACAGAGAGTCCCTTGTTTAGGTGACATTCCTGAGCCCACCACAAAAATTCCTTTTGAATGCAAGGTATTATCTGAATGACAGTGTCCAAATCGTGGCAGTGTTGAGTCCATACACTTTTGAGATACCATTGTAGCTTCCTCATATGCAGTTTGGCATTGGGAAGCACCAGAATACAAGATGCCATGAACCCCAAGGCTTGAAGGACTGTCCTTGCAGTCAGCCTGGACCGTAGAGACAATTGTTGGAAGTAAAGTGTAAGATTTCTTTGCTTGTCCGGGGTCAAAAAAGCCATCTGAGAGGCTGTATTCAGTCTCACACCCAGAAAGCACATTTCCTGAGAGGGTACTAGACTGGACTTTGTTTCGTTCACAGAATACCCTAGGCACCTTAACACTGCCATAACATACTGTAGATGGTGAAGTAGCTTGTCTTTGTCTTGAGCAAGAATCAGGCAATCGTCCAAATAAGGATAAATTTGTATTCCTCTTAACCTTAAGAAGGCTAACACCGAGCCAGAACCTTTGTGAACACCCTGGGCAGTAGATAAGCCAAAGGGCAATGCAGAGAACTGATAATGTAAAGTCCCAGCCAACGCAGGAATCTCCTGCAACTGGGCCTGATAGGAATATGAAGATAAGCCTCTTTGAGATCCAGAGTTACCATCCAGTGATCTTTGCCCAACAGAGGCAGAAGTTGTTGCAAAGTCAACATTTTGAATTTTGGAATGTCCAGGTATGTGTTGAGGATAGATAAATCCAAAATTGGCCTCCAAGTGTTTCCTTTCTTTGGTACAAGAAACAGGCGAGAATAAAATCCTAGGCCCACCTCTGACAGAGGGACCTGCTGTATAGCCCCCATTTGAAGAAGTAAAGAAATCTGTTTGTGAGCCTCCACCCTTTGCTGAGGAGGAACGTCTGGCATGCCTTTGAAAGGAGGCAATGTGTGGAAATAAAACTTGTAGCCTCGGTCTATAATGTCCAACACCCATTTGTCCTGGGTGACTAAAAGCCAATTTTGCCTGAAAAGTGCCAACTTTCCTCCCAGAGGAGCTGCCAGACAGGAAGGATCTGGCAGCTGAAGATGCAGGTCATTGGGTCTGTTTACGAAAGGACTGGCCCCTGCCCTCACCTGTAGATTGTGCAGGGGAACTCCACGTTCTAGGCCTGAAAGAACCCTGAGCTCTGCCCCTACCACGTCTAGATCTGCCCCTAGACTGTAAATCAGAAGAAGGGTAAGCCTATCCCTTAGTAGGCCAATTTCTGCTAAACTTAGGGGCTGCACCTGCAAAATCCTTAACAGTCTGCATAGACTTAGCTTTGTCTTCCATTTTCTTCAAGACTGACTCCACAGGAGAACCAAACAAAACTTCAGACTGAAGAGGAGCATCCAAAATTCGAGCTTTAACATGCTCTGACAAGTTCTGATCCTTAAGCCAGGCGTGCCTCCGAATAACTGATCCAGTGGCAGCCACCCTGGAAGAAGCCTGTAAAGCATCGAAACCACACTGCAAAGAATGCTTACCCACCTGATCAGAGGCATGAACCAAATCCTGTAATTCCTTACACTCTATGCCCTCTGCCAAAGCATCTACCTTAGACTTTAACTGAGTAAGGAGAAAATTCTGGTACTTCAACATATGAAACTGGCAATTCAAAGCCCTCATTGCTAGAGTGGAAGAGGTATACACTTTTTACCCCACCTATCCAAAGCTCTAGAATCTTTATCCATAGGAACTGGATTCTTTACAACAGAAGCCCTGACACCCTTAGGTCCCTGGCTAATAGTTTCTGGGTCAGCCCTTGGGCTCTTATACAGATATTTATGAGCCTCTGGCACTCTGTAATACCTATCTGGTTTAACCGGTGCAGGAGGCAAAGAGTCTGGATTAAGGGAAGCCTCAGAGAAAACATCCTGAACAACATCCAAAACAGGAGGTATAGCCAAGGGCCTATGTTGTGGTAAAACAAAAATTCCCTAAGCCTCTTTCGGGAATCTGAGAAATCCTGACCTTCCCATTTAAAATGCTCCCTCATAGAATGCAGGGTTTCTGAAAAAAATCCTCTGGAGGAGAAGCAGAAGGACTAGAATCCTCTGCCTGAATCAGAGTAAGGAGGAAAATCCTGAATGTCTTCAGCCAAGACTCTGAGTAATCTGAAGAATGTTCTAAACCTTCCACCTCTGGCTCCACCCTAGGCCTCTTATCTGGAGGGGGCATAGAACCTCTGATTAAGGAAATCAAATCTTCTGCCATTTTTAGCATGTGTTTTTTAGGTACAGAACCTGCAGAACTAGGACTGACACCAGAGGAAGACAAACCAGGCCTGACCTTGGAAGGTACCTTAGAGACAGAAGGGGAAGGCCTAACCACCTTATGCAAAGAAGGGAGTACAGCAACCTGAGAGGCCCCCTCAGCCTGAGAGGCCACATCTTGCAAAATTAACGGCTCCCCCTGAGACTCAGCTGAAACCTCGGCTGGATCCACAGATTCCACCGTAGTTTCTAAAGAACCGGCGTCCGGAACGGACGACTCATCCTGCTTGGACTTTAACGATTTTTCCTTGCGCTTCTTAGCGGTAGCAGGCGTCGGAGGATCCGACGGCATATTGTAATTACACCGCTTACCAAAGACAAGCCTAGCGCAATCTAACCTACGTTTAATGGTGCGCTTATTAAATCTATCACAAAAGCGACACCCGACTATGTCGTGCTCAGGCCCCAAACAAGGAATACAGAGAGAGTGGTAATCCCTATGAGGTATCTGTTTCCCACAAGAAATACAATTATTCACTTTTTCTGACATCCGGAATTAACTGAGGCAAGAAAAGACTAAAATATTCCCCAACGGGGTACTTAGCCCAACTTGGTTTTCGGTCTGAAACTCAGAATACGAAAATTTCAGAACGCCGAACGGCACTTGCAAACGCTACTTCTGCTTCGGACCATGCGGCAAGAAAGACTGAGGATATGACGTCGGTCATGCGCTTTAATACCACGGCGTACTGACGTCAGATCTGAGCGACCATGACCGATGCCAGCCTAACACTTTGGTATTCGGGCCGACCGAGGACAGCGGACTACCCACAGGTTATGACTGCAGCAATGTGAGATGAAGAACATCCATTTTTTTCAACAAAAGCAAGGAGTTAAGAGACATTATATACTGTATACAATTAAATAGTATGTCTGTATTGCATATAAGGGGTAACATGCACAGAAAGAACATGTCTGTATAATGGATGTGTAGCAAGTTATTTACCCTTTAATCTTTGGGTTTATTAAAAGCAGATTACTTAACTGTCAGATTATCTGAAATCTAAAATTAAAAATTTCAACAGTGATGGGTATCCAGACAGGGGCGTAAGTAAATGGTGATGGCCTTGGCAGTCAGAAACTGGCATGATGCACAGAAGGCAACCTTAGGTATAATTAATGAAGTGCTTTTTCTTGCATTTAGTTGCAGTGACAATGTTGTGTATCACTGGCTTCTTGGAATACCTCTGGAAGTACAGGCAGTCTTTCTTTGTCACTGACTTGCTCTGCTAAAAAGCTTTTTGTGTGTGCTTAAACTGTCTTTCATAAAAAGCTAGTAAACAGTAGGATTTTGTTAAGTATTCAAAGTTCAGTATTCAGACACTTTCCAATGCTTTTGCTTAGGTGCCAGAAGTGGTTATTCTTGGCCAAGTTTTACCTGGACAAGGTTTAAACTTGTCCAACTCAACTCCTTGATCTTGAATTCCCTGACTACTGTCCCCATGAGAAAAAAAGCCAGTGAAGTTTTCATTTGCATGCTAATAGTGATTTAATCTGTGCAGGCTTTCCTCTTTTTGCTGCAGCTGTGAAGCCACAGAGGTAGTACATAAAATTACAGAGACTGTTACCCACACACGGGGGAGGGGGGGGGTCAGATATGTCTGCTCACCTGCATAAAATGTTTTTTGTGAGTTTTATCAAGCTGAAGCTTCAATGGATGTGTTTTACCTAGTGCAAACACAGTATTTAAGCTCAATGAAAAGCATGGGAACCACTAAAAGTTGGCAGCAAATTTAGAAGCAATGTTAATTCATCTATAATGGACACTTTTCAGTTTAAAACTAGTGGTAAAGCAGAGGAAAACTACTGCTAGTATTTCATACTACACCAATGGGCAAAACTTTCCTTAATGACATGAGTAGGGGTATGCCACTAGGACAATTTTAATCCAAGTCAGAATTTGTGAAATGTTACAATTATAAAGCCATATAATTGAAGACAGAAGGAAAGTCTTCTAGGAATGAGACAGTAATAAAGGCCAGCATAATTACTTAATGATGGGTTGCCCACCTTACAGTTCTGTGGTTCAGTCCTGATAACCAGTCACCACATTTGCAGAACTTTGACCAGTCTCCTCAAGTCTGTATAGGACTTCCATACATACCATGATTTTCTCCCATCTTCCACAACATGCTGGTTAGGGCTACACTAAAATGTTGATATATATGTTGTCTTTCCCCTTGCCTTTGTTGGCAAAAGTGTCCACGAACCAATTCACTTACCCAGTTAACAAAGTAAAACAAATAAAAAAAATAAAAATGCACCTTTTGTTTGAGCCACGTTTTTCATTTCACAGAATTCCTTTTTTATTTTGGTAAAAGTACAGTTGTGTAATAACTTAGCATAACAGTATATGTCCTACTGATCACAGCTGCAGTATTCATTATAAATAGGGTTATCACCACTGATGTCCAGCTGGACTACCAATGCTTTAACTTCCCAGGATCATACATCCTCCACAACTTCAACTTGTAAGCATAAGAGTATGAAGGCAGATGTACGACTGCAAGTCCTCAGATTATCTCTAAGCCAGCGGCCTAAAGACCTCTGAGACTGGTCAGCTAGGAGGGACACGGCATGAAGTGCTATGGAAGCCACTTTTGTTCTAATATGCTGTTCACAGCACAGGGACAGAAGAAGGAGAAACAGAGGATGGCCATGAGATTATAGAAAAAGAATGTAGAGGAGCAAGAGGGTGGGAAGGAATAGCAGTGATCAGTAAGGCATCAACTGTGATGCTGAGTTCTTACACAATTGTACTATGCCCTGACTAAAATCAGTGTTGCAGTATTCAGAATGAATGGGTGATCAACAGAGCAGAACAAATGTAAGGGTGTGGCTGGTTACTGAACTGAAGAACTGTCCAAGAGGTCCCAAAAGGACTGACCTAGTGAAGGCGGTCCTAGACCTTGAGAACGCATCAATCCTGTAGCAGCTTCTAGTATGGTCCTGGCATTTCCACTTTGTAGAAAGCCCCAGAGGATGCTATTGCCTTGGGAGAATGAGCTCAAGGGCATGACAGCAAGGATTTACCATGCAAAGAACAACAAGAGAAGCCCTTAGAGATCCAGTTTGCAACAGTCTGTTTAGACACTGGTTAGCCCAATTTTAAGTTTATAAATGAGATAAACAGTTGCTCAGATGTTCTAATGGATTTGGTTCTGTCCAGATAAAACCTTAACTGTCAATAAATGTCTAGAGAGTGTAGCAATTCTTCCTCCCTGTTCTGTGGGTTGGGAAAGAATGTAGGGAGATTTACAGCCTGGTTAAGCGACAGGTTGTTCACTATTTTAAGCACAGTGTTAGCTCTCAAGGTCACTCTGTCTTTGTAAAAAATAGGAAAGGGCGAGATGGCCATGATTGCCTGAAGCTCTGAGACTCTCCTAGCTAAAGTAAGAGCCAGAAGTAGAATAGTTTTCCAGGTGCAGAATGTGAAGTTTGTTGAGACTGCAGGTTCAAAATGAAGCAAAGTAGTTTCTCTAGCACAAAGTTGAGATCCTAAGAAGGAATTATGGTCTTCCCTGGTGGTCTAAGATGCAGCACCACTTTCAGGAATAACCTGACCTCAGGTCTGAACATAAGAGGAGTACTGAGGGGTAGATATGCAGAGATGCCTAACAGGTGGGCATTGAGGGAAGAGTGGGCTAGACATGTAGGCATGAGCTCACAAAGATATTTTAGTATGGAAGGTACCTGTGATTTCTTGTGGCCCTGTCCATTCCTGTGGCACCAAAAGGAAAATCTCTTCCATTTGGTTATGTAGGACTTTCAAGTGGTGGGTCTCCTGACTTTTTGGAGAACCTTAATTACATCCTCTGAAAGGTGGTACATGTAAGGAATGAAAACCCTGTTGTCAATAAAGTTAGGGTTCAGGGATGACAGGCTGGGTGTAGTAATGACCCCTTATGCTGTATGATGAAATCCGCTTATAGTGGTAGTTTGTGGTAGGTGCCTCTGGTGAAGTGAAAGAGAAGAAGAAACCAATGTTGTCTTGGCCAAGAGGGGGGTTACTAGCAATAGTTTTGGCTTTTCTTTTTTGAGCCTTTACAGGAACCCATGGAATGAGAGGTGGAGGAAGAAAGGCATAGAGGAATCTCCCTGTCCACTGGAAGCATTTGTCCTCCAGGCTGAGCAGTAAGGTCTCCTGGTACAAAAGATGGGAGCTGTTTGTTAGTATCCAAAGCAAAGAGATCTGGGGTGTCCCTCAATGGTGGAGGCTTTCCAGGAAGCTCTATCTGTTGAAGGTCCATTCATGAGGATCCTACAAGGTCCTGCTTAGCGCATCTGTCAACATGCTGTCCTATAATGGAATGTATGTGGCTACTAAAGATGTGTTTTTCCTGGGTGGCAATCTCCCAGGCTGTCTGTGCTAATCTGCACAGTTAGACCTGGTTCCTCCTTGTTTGTTTATGTACAGCATGACTGTGGTGTTGTCTGTGAACACTTTTTCCGGACCTGGCCTGCAGAGAAGGGAAAATACTTTAATAGCTTACATGAGGGTCCTCATCTCCTTCATGATGATGTGCTTCTTTAGTAGTTTTGGTAGCCATTTGTCCTCAACCCAGTGTGTCCCTGTCCAGGTTCCCCATGCATCTTCCAAGGCATCTGTGAGCATTTCTTCAACTGGAAGTGGTGGGGTGAAGGAAAGTACAGGGTTGAGCATCACTTTGTCCCTCAGACATTAGAGCTCTCTCCTGAGACAAGCTAATAGTGGGAATACTCTGTCTAGAGCGAGTGCTGGGACTACACTGTTTTCAGGTACCAGAAGATTTTCCTCATACTCAGTCTAGCTAAAGGGAGCACTAAAATAGTTGCTGCCATGAATCCTATGACCCTTAGTATTTCTCTTGCAGAGCATTGGTTGTGGGACGGTCCGAATGTGAAAGTAATCTGCAAGGCTCTGTACTTTTTCCTGAGGCAGGCAGGCCTGCATCTTTTTAGTGTCCAGGCTGCAGCCCATGAGATCTAAGATCTGAGTTGGCTGCAGGAAGGACTTCTTGTACTTGATGATGAACCCCAACCAAGACAGGAGATTGAGGGTTACTTGGAGGTACTGCAGGAGTGTCTGTGGACAGGAAGCTTGAATTAATGAATCATCTAATTAGGGAAAAAACAGTTTTCCCTGTGTTTGAAAGAAGGCAATTACTGGTGCTAGACACTTTGCGAAAACTCTTGGGGCTGTGGAAAGCCCAAAAGGCAAGGCAGTAAACAAAGTGAGATGACCCAGCACAAGACCTGAGGAATTTCCTGCAAGGGGGATGAATTGGAATACGGACGAAAAAATCTTTTAGATTTAGACACACAAGACAAGTCTGAGGCAGAATGGATGGAAGCAGAGTGTGCAGGAAATGCATTTCGAAAGTTCTCACTTTCAGAAAAGTGTTTAGAAGAGAGAGATCTAGTATGGGTCCCCATTGCCCTTCATTCATTGGTACTAGAAAAAGTCCAAAGCAAAAGCCTTTTCCCACATATTCTTGGGGTACTAGTTTTATTGTGCCTTGTGGCTGCAATTCCCATAGGATGGGAGGAAGCAGGTACATCTTGTGGGAAGGGTGTGGCATGCAGTTTAGAGGATGGATTTCCATCCAGGACATGGTGCACCCCTTTTTTATAATCAAAAGCACCCATTGGTCTGTGGTAATCTTTTCACAGGTAGAGGACTGACTAGGTGAGTCTTCTTGAGAGTGGAAGTGCCTGGGTTTTGGCGGATGTTGGGCCTGAGACTTTGTAGATAGTCACATACACATGTCTCAAAGGGAGGCCACCCAGAGGAGGACTGAGTATTCCTTACTGGGAGTCTTCCTGTGTTTCTAGCTGTGTTTAGGATCTCTTCTAACACAAGAGGCGAGTTTTGTTGGATACTTCCTCTGGTACCTGGGTATAGACATTAACAGAAGCTGTCTGTAATCCTTCATGTTTTTGACCTGTTCTTTAAGAGTTTTGAAAAGACTGGCTGCCTAAGGTCCAAATAGGAGGTTTATGTCTAAAGGGAATCTATAATTTTAAATTTCAAGTCCTCAGGTATGGGCTAATTGTGCAACCATGCATGCCTGTGGATGACAGAACCAATGGCAGCTGTTCTGGATAAGGCTACTAAAGCATCATAACTATGTTTAATGCTGTGTCTGGTACTTGTGTACTCTTAAGTAAACACATTTGTTGTTTAAAATCAGTCCTTTGTGGGTCCACCACTACCCTGTTTAAGAAATTAAGGATGGACATCAAATACTAGATCATTTGAGTTTGGTAATTTATTACCCTGAATGCCAAAGTACAGGAGGTATAGATGTTTTTACCCCACCTACCAATAGCTCTACTAACCCTGCCTGAAGGAAGGGCACTGGCATTAGGTAGTAGCTTAGAAGGTTCATCAGAAGAGAAAGGTTCTACAGAGGGATACAGTACAGAATTTTTAAACAAGAATTTAAAATTATCAGGGAGTTTACAAAAACTGTCTGGCCTGCTGGGTGTAGGAGACTGCACGTCAGAGGCAGCAGAGGTGGCCTGAAAGGCATCCAAGAAGGACTCAACAACAGGGGGAACTGACGAAGGGGCAGGAGTGCCCATTTCCAACAGGAACCTCTGTAATCTGCCTAGACTCCCATTCAAAATGTTTCATTATGTCTAACAGTTGACCAGGGTAGTGGATTTGATTAATACACCGGGGCATGATGAAAATCAGAAGCCTCCTCATCTTTAGAAGAATAATTCACAGCGACCTTGGGGGGGATGCAGGAAGAAAAGGACGGTAGCTTCAGGGCCATAATGGCCTTGTTGTGCAGGCCTTGAGAAAAGTCTATCTATTCTTTCTCCCTAGACAGAGGGGAGGAGGAGGAGGAAAAGGAGGGGGAGAAGTTACATGATTAATATTTTGGCATTTCTTCTTAGGTGTGACATCTGCCTGAACCAAATGTGATGGTTCAGATCCCTGACATACCTCAATAAGTTTAGCAGGGATCTCCTCCATAACTACTATCTGGGAAATGCCCTCTGGATCCTCTGAAATAATGATTCAGCTTTATCAGTGGGTTCCTCAGTTGTAAGAACCTCCAACTCCACACTGGGATCTGACTGGGTCTTGGTAGAGGGCACCTGAGAAGGAACTGGACATACTGCAGGTTCTGAAACCTCAGTGGGTACGTCAAAGTCAGAAAGAGTCAACTCAGAGCTTTTAGACATGCTCCACTTAAAGAAATCCCAATCCCTACGAGCTACACACTCTAGAGACCTAAACCTCATCACCACAATAAACAGAACATGCTGGAGGGATAGATTCCTGTCCCAGAGACTTCCCATACTCTGGAACAAACTACCTATCTATATCAAACAAAGCTCCTCATTAGCACTGTTCAAGAAAAATCTTGATGATTGGATGGGAGATAGGAAATTCACCCCGGGGATCACTTCTGTGGCTCTGCTCGACAGTGGCACAGGAAGATAATTTTCTTGGGTGGCAAAAGCCAGGGTACCTTTGGCTAGGCTTATATAGGCCCTAGGGCCAATAGCCTAGTACCTACCTATGAACCTATGAGTTACTGTCCTAGATCTTTTAAACTTCTTAAGTGACAGCGGTATGTCTGGGGAAGCAGAATCTGCCAAATTGGAGTGGGTTAAGAACTTAAGACATTGCGTCTCTAGAAAGGTACTGAGAGAGGGCAAACAAGACTGTAATGTCTTAGATACAAATGTTTGACAAATGCGGCAGGCCTGGTAGTCTTGTTTCGCTCCTAAGTAGAATAGGCACCGGATATACAATCTTTGTATGGGATTTGCCTATTGCACACACTTACTGCTCCTAGCTAACATCCAATACTAGTAAGCAAAAACATTTTAGAAAAGCAAAAGAAGTTTCTCCAACATGGTCCTTATCTGTTTTTTAGAAGCAAAGGTTAATGACCAAACAACAAACAGTCCAACTTGCATTCGGGCTGGCGACGAGACAGTCTGAGGAATTGCACTCGTATATCCACCTATATACCCCTACACTTTTGAGTTGAGGTCACATGTCAGATGTACGATCCTGGGAAGTTAAAGCTTTGGTACCCCACCTGGACATCAGTGGTGAAAACCCTATTCATTATGAACACTGCAATAATGATTTCAGTTAGGACATGTAAGCCATTGTGGGAGGAAAGTCTGAAAAATAAACACAATGACTTGACTTTCCTGCTGAAAATCAAATGAAAAAAATGGTCAGCAACTGGAAAGTTCTTTCAGATCCTCTTTTTTTTTGGTCTTTTTTTAAAGAAATGTGGAGATTAATCCAGCCATCTTCTGAATGGAGAACGTAGCTTTGCATACATTTTCTGAGAGAAGAAGGAAAGCTTGAGGTTTTAAAAGTGCAAATGAAGAAAAGTACAGTTGTGTACACTTACCATAAATGTAGATGTTCGAGTGTGTTCACTGTTGCAGTCATTATATTTGGGGTAATTTGCTGGCAGGTTCCCCTCAGTTGGCCTGAATAACAAAGTCTTGGGTCCTGTGCCGGTTGCTGTCTCCTCTTCCATGATGTCAGGTGTATAAAACATGCAGCTGATGCCATTTTATTCAGTTTTTCTTGCCTCAGATGTCAGGTGCCTCCCAAATGGGGAGCAAAAAAATATATATATATATATATAAATAAACAGAAATATATGTATATGCACTTTTAGCAACATAAATTTACCTTCAACTAAAAGCAAATACACCACAAAAGCTTTAGTATATAGTGAAGTAAGGAAAAGGTACAGAAAAGGGGGATGGACTGCAACAGTGAATACACTCGAACATCTACATTTATGGTAAGTGTACACAACTGTACTATGTTCTTCGTGTTTTCACTGTTGAAATCATTACATGTGGGTAGAATCCCAAAGCTATGGATGGGAGGATGGAAATAAATAGCATTAGGAGCGGCTATAAGGCCCTGCAGAACTGCAGTAGCAAAGCCTGCCCTGGATTTGGAGAACAGAGGCACATTATAATGCTTTGTGAAGGTGTGAACGGAGCTCCAAGTAGCAGCCTCTAGAATGTCTTTGATTGGAACCCCTCTGAGAAAAGCTGGTGAGGTAGAGGCAGCCCTGGTGGAATGTGACCTGATCCCCTTGGGCACAGGTTTACCATGGTGCAAGTAGCAGAAACGAATGCTGTGGCTTATCCACTTAGAAATAGTCTGCTTTGATACAGCCTTCCCCTCTGACCCTGCAGCAAATGCTATCAGTAGTTGCTCAGACTTTCTTGGAGATTTGGTCCTGTTTAAGTAGAATCTTAGTAGTCTGTGTACATCCAATGAATGCAAAATCCGCTCCCCCTTGTTCTGTGGATTTGGGCAAAATGTTGGCAGGTGAATTATCTGGTTAAGAGCCACACTGGATACCACCTTAGGCATAAAAGAAGGACTCGTCCTGAGGGACACCCTGTCCGGGTAAAATGTAATAAAAGGCTCCACAGCCATGAGAGCCTCAGGTTCTGAAACTCTTCTTGCTGAAGTGACTGCCAAGAGGAAAGCTGTTTTCCAAGATACAAATTTTATATCCGCAGTAGCTGCCGGTTCAAATGGAGGCAGGGTGAGTTTTTCCAGCACAAAGTTGAGGTCCCATGCAGGAGTTGGTGATCTTCTGGGAAGCCTTAAATGTTGGCCCCTCTAAGATACTGTTTAAGCAGAGGATGAGAAAAGAGGGAAGGCTCTGTGTTGTAATGAGCCGAGATGGCAGAAGCATGAATTTTTATTGAAGAAAAAAATAGGCCCTTGTCAAGCATCTCAGTCAAATATTGTAAAATCTGAAGAATATTGGGCTTTGCTGTGTCCGTTCCTTGTGTTTGGTTCCAAGCACAGAATCTCTTCCATTTATCAGCACAACATTTTCTAGTACTAGCCCTTCTGGCTTCTAAAGTGACATCCATCACAGATTTACTGAGAGGTGTTTGAATAATTAAATGATCAGCCATGCTGCAAGGTTCAGAGCTTGGAGCAGAGTGTGAAGAATTTGACTGTTCTGCTGAGACAGTATATGAGGTATTTGAGGCAAGTACCAAGGAGGAAGTTGAGACATACTCCTTAGAATTGGGTACCAGTGCTGGCGAGGCCAGTCTGGAGCAACTAGGATCATTTTTGGTTTTTCGTGTCTGACTTTTAGTAAGACCTTGGAGAGAAGAGGCAGAGGGGGAAAGGCATAGACTGATAGATTTTTACAACTGAAGGATAGGGCATCCACTTTCCATGCTTTTCTGTGATAAGTTCTTTTGCAGAATTTGTCCAGCTGATAATTTTGGGGAGAGGCAAATAGATCTATGTCTGGGCTCCCCCATTTCTGTGTTAACATGCTGAAGATTTGTGGATCCAGTTTCCATTTGTGCGGGTCCATAAGATTTCTGCTTAGGTCGTCTGCCAGAGTATTTTGTTTTCCTGGCAGGAATTGAGCTTGAAGATGTATTTGGTCAGTCAAAGCTGTGTTCCACAATGCCATGGCTAGTCTGCAAAGGGGGTAGGAATGTGTACCCCCTGCTTGTTTATGTACCACATAACCGTGGTGTTGTCCATCTTTATCAGTAGTTGTCCTGGATGAAGTAAGTCCTTGAAGGCTGTCACAGCATTCTGAACAGCTAGCATCTCTTTCTGGTTGATATGCAGATGCATTTGTTTTGGGCTCCATTTGCCCTGAATGCATCTCCCCGCCAGGTGGGCCCTCCAAGCATAGTCTGATGCGTCTGTAGTTAGGGTTTGGGTGGCAGGGGGTAGAGTGAATGACAGTCCCTTGTTTTGGTGACATGTCTCTGCCCACCAAAGAAACTCCTGTTGAAGGCAGGGAATGAGAGGAATCATTGTTTCCAGACTGTGACAATGCTGACTCCATAAACTTTTTAGGTACCATTGTAGTTTCCTCATATGCAGTCTCACATATGGAATTAGCAGAATGCAGGATGCCATGAACCCCAAAGCCTGCAGAATTTGTCTTGCAGATAACTGGGTTTTTGTTGCCATTTGTTTGAAGTATGTTGTCAGTTGCCTTTGTTTGTCTGGTGTAAGGTAAGCCATCTGGGCAGTTGTATTCAAACTTGCACCCAGGAATGTAATTGTTTGAGAGGGTACCAGTTGGTATTTCTTTTCATTTATTGTGTACCCTAGGCATGTTAGAAGCCTTTCTACAAACACCAGATGTTGAAGAAGAGTGTCCTTGTCCTTTGCTTGAATGAGACAGTCATCCAGATAAGGATACATTTGTATGCTTTTGTCTGCAGAATGCAATTACTGGTGCCAGGCACTTTATAAAGACGCTGGGCACAGTAGATAAGCCAAAGGGCAGTGCTCAGAATTGGTAATGCAAAAAACCTGCCTTGAAGCTGAGGTACCTTCTGCATGATTCTCTTACTGGGATATGCAGGTTAAGTCTAGAGTCACTAACCAAGCGTTACTGTCCAGCATAGGCAGTAGCTGTTGTAAAGTCAGCATTTTGAATTTTGGAATGTCCAGGAATGTGTTCAAAATTGATAAGTCCAGTATTCGACGCCAGGCACTGTCTTTTCTGGGTACCAGGAAAAGTCTTGAATAAAAACTTGTCCTTTTTCCTTTTCTGGTACTGGTTGAATAGCCCCCATATCCATGAGGGACATAACTTGTTTCTGAGACTCTGCCGACTGATTTTGTGGCAGATCAGGCCAACCATTTGGAATTGGCAAAGTATGGAAATGAAATCTGTACCCCTGGGATACTATGTTTAATACCCACTTGTCCTGGGTAATTAACTGCCAATTTTGAGCATGAAGTACTAGTTTCCCCCCCCAAGGGGGCTGCCAAAAGATAAGTGCTTGGTGAAGGTAGAGGAAAGTTATTGAGACTGCTTACTGTAGGGTTGTGCTTTGTTTCCTCCAGATTTGGAGGTGGAGGCACCCCATTGCTTTGACCTGTAAGAACCCTGTGATTGGTATCTGGAGCCTTTTGAACGCCTGGATTTGCCATGAGTGGCTCTGTTGGACACAGGAAAGGACCAATTTTTAGTAGGCCAGTGCCTACTGAACCTGGGTTGCTGCACTTTCAAGAAATCTTTTACAGTTTGCATAGATTTAGCTTTGTCTTCCATTTTCTTTAAAACCTCTTCTGCCTTATTACCAAACAGAGTATCATGCTGCAAAGGGGCATCCAACAATTTAGCTTTAACATGATTAGGCAGATTTTGCTCCTTGAGCCAGGCATGCCTTCTAATCACAGATCCAGTAACTGCGGCCCTGCCAGAGGTCTCCAAGGAATGAAAACCACATTGCAAAGTATGCTTTCCAACCTGTTCTGCTGAATGCAATAATTCCTGTAATTCTTTATTTTCCACACAATCAGAAATCAACATCATTTTCTGTTTCAGTAAGCCTGTAACATGCTGTTGATATTTAAGCATATGAAACTGGCAGTTTAAGGCCCGAATTTCTAAGGTTGCAGACGTATAAACCTTCTTTCCCCATCTATCCAGCATCCTGGAATGTCTATCAGAGAGGGTAGGATTTTTGGCTGTAGAGGCTTTTACACCCTTGGGACCCTGTGAAATAGTCTCAGGATCAGAAGCAGGATTTTTGAGTAGAAATTTGTGGGAGTCAGGAAGTTTTATACCCCTGACGACCTGACGTCATGGAAGAGGAGACAGCAACCGACACAGGACCCAAGACTTTGTTATTCAGGCCGACTGAGGGCAACCTGCCAGCAGATTACCCCAAATGTAATGACTGCAACAGTGAAACACGAAGAACATCTATTCAGATGACATCTTCTACCTTCATGGATGACTTTTCTGAGGTGCATGAGTGAGCTTCAGAAAACTGAAATAAAGTGAAAAAGATATCCATGTGGGCTAACAGTGGGGATTTAAGGTTACATAACACATGACTTTCTCTATGTTTCTGAACTACACGTTGGGGACATGCAAATCATTAATACATGCAACTGACGAAGCACAATCATTTGAGTACTACCACTACACCTGTTTTACAGAACTTGAACTAAAGCAAGAGAACAAGAAACAATTCCCAGCAAATCCAAATGAGACAAATGAAAGGCTTAACAAATGTTAGCCATACTGACATTTTAGTAGTGGTAGCTGTGTCTAACTGCAATGTATCCTTTGTATCCCAGACAGTATTCACAAATTAATACCACACTGCAAGAACATTTAAGTAATGAATGAAGGGATGACTCACTGAAGAAATATTTGATCACACCCCAAAATATCTAAATATAACTAGAGAACTTCTGTTTTTCTAACTATTTAATTTCAGTACATTTCAAAAACACAGATTACTCCAAAAAGAGAACTGCACTAACGTGTACTCACCCCACTGAAGTATTACTTCTTTGGCTTTGGCTAAACCATGAAGGTGTGGTGGCTGGCAAGGGCCAGGAGGAACAGCAGCAGTCTGAAATGGCAAAACTTCAGAGACCTAAAAGGAAAGAGAGAGTTTTGTTATTTGTAAGCTTGGATAAACATAACATTAACTTACACAAGTCTATCTAGTTTACACGTCTAGTGACTTCAGCATTCTACCACCCCTAGCCTCTATTCCTGTCTTCTGCCTCATCTCGTCTTTCTCACATATCTTCTTAAATTTCAAAAACATGTGTCTGGAGCATTTCCCCCCGGGGCCTCCGTTGAAAATTGTCTTTGTTCCAAGTCGGACTTTCCTGGTAAACAAATGTTAACTACACCTGCGTGAATGTGCTTTTGCATACAAATTCTGCTGCTTCTGCCTCCAACTCTGCCTTCTGGCCTTCATGTTCTGGATAACCTGTTGCATCTTCCTAACACAATATAATGTACCCATTTTGTGGGGGCAGTACTAACCACAACATTTCCACACAAAGATCAAGCGTGGATATGACAAATAGTTAATTCTCACTTTTTGTGTAAAATTAGCCTTTAATCTATTTAGTCTGTCTCATCTGAACTGCTCATCTAAAAATTAATAGAAATTCTGGATCCTAGACACCACCTTGGCAGCAAGCCCACCAAATTCTGTGGGAACAAACAGAAAGAAGTTACACAGGTGCTGCAAAGGGCCACAAACATATGCCAAGACAATGTGCACAAACAGGTGACTAAAGCAATTTAAGCAAAAATTGCCCAGATACAGATGCTAATGGCTTCCCAGAACTATGCTGGGGATCCATGCAAGACTATCATGCTGAAATCTAATCCACATAAGTGAAATTAGAAACACTGAAAATATATTAGAGATGCTGAGGAAGCCAAGGGAGAAATCTGGAGGGGAATGTCTGATTTCCATTCTGTAATATCATTTCCCAAAAATTCAGGACTGAAATTTCCAAACAGACTACTCACTAAGGGGGCACCCAAGGCAAAGGTCCCTGACTGACAACAGCCAGCCACCAAGGCAGACTCGATTTCAAGCCTCTATAATATACAGAGCAAGGAACTGCTACTCAAGAAGGTGAAGGAGGGTGAACCTTCCTGCCCTTGTAAGCTGGCAGGTCGGTGTGCTTTAGGGCTATGATGCAGCTATTTTGAGGAAAAGGAGAGCCCTTACTGAAGTGCAGAGACTGTTACCAAAACAGACCTTCACCTGTGCAGTGTCCAGCTGAAATCCACAGTAATTGGAGGAAGAAGGATAAGATTTTTTCAATTCCCAAGACAGTAAGGTTAAAGGCATGGTTCCATAAGAGGTACAGAGGGTGAAGTGCATCACTCAGTAAGGGAAATGTGCAGCCCTCAGAGAGTTACTAGTGGACAAAAAAGTGATCATCATCCAAGGAAACCTCAGCCCATCAGATGTTCTCCAACTACTTAGCCTGCCTGTCAATGAACAATCAAGATGACAGGGCAGAATATTCTGAAGGTCCTTAACCTCAGGATGAAGGGCGAACTAAAGCTCAAAGGAAAGAATTAATGCTATCATTATTTATCCAACAGTAAACTAGTCCTTTCTAAAGTTCAACTTGTTTATTATCAGGTTTTTACCAGTTAGAGCTAATGCCGGAGGTTTAGTCACAGGTTAGAACTTAGTGCAAAGCTTTTTGGACTGAAAAATGATTAACATTCTTGGGGCATCCTAAAAGCATGCACAGCTAAGGAATGGGGCCATTGGAGGGGTTTGTACTGTTAATACTCTATTAACTTTTTACCTTTTACTTTAGTGTTTGTATAAATATTTATTTCAGAGGTTAAGCTCTGTAACAGGTAAAGCATGTGGTTTGATTTCACCCTACCAAAGACTTGTGACACACAGATTACTTAGAAAAGTCACAGCAGATATTGCTATAAATTAAGAAATCAAATATGTGACTGTGCAAGCCTGCTGCTAGAGTGGCAAAGTATTCTGGAGACTGTACCTCCTTCTAAGAAGGGGTGACTGTTAATAAATCAACTCATGCAGGAATAAGTGGGGATGGGAAGGGCTGTGCATTGTGATGCTATTTCAGTAATCCTTATGGTTAATGGTTGTACTCATTATATGGCCCAAATTCATATTGTCCTGATTTCTTTACAGCACCTTTATATTATAGTTTCCACGTTACGGGGCAGATACAGTCATCATTGGTGGGAATCATAATGTGGTGGGAACAAGTCATAAAAACACACTGTCACCCCCTGTATAATTTTGCTATTGACTAGGAACCAAAATGTGGACATTCTTAAACTTATTCACCTCCTTGTATCCTCATCCTTCCTATCTGGTCTGTGAACAAGAGAGGACAAGAATGAGATTTTTTCATTTAGTGCAGCATTACATCTACTCAGAGAAATAGGCCGTAAGTTAAAACTTTGGGTGATATCAGTGGTGTGCCATGCCACTTAGGCATAAAACTACACTGTAATCCTCAAGCAATGTCAAATTTAAGCAAGGTCAAATCTAAACTTAGCACCTCTGTGTGATAAACATTTTTTAGAGGTATAAATGTGGTGCAAGCAACTTTGCTCTTTTGGTGAGCAGTAGTCTTGAAGATGTTTTTCTCTCCTCTGCTCCTACATATATTGAGGTATATACTCTTTGACCATGGTCACCTGGTGCTGTGTAACATTAGATGCCTACTGCATACACTTCAATGGGATAACTCAAGGTAGACCTACACATTCTTGTAAATAAGAATTAACAAGAAGCCCCTGACTACATGGAATATGCATTAGTGTAAGCAGCTGCATCTATTCAGTTAAGAACGAAGCTCTAACTCCCTCCCCACACCGAAAAGTAACGCCTAGTGATTAGACTGATACAGTGGAAGTTTGCCACAACATTGGAGGCACTGGCACAGTTTATAGGTTTCCCCACAAATCTTTGGAAATGTTCAAGAGAAAATTAACCTTGGCATATTTATGGGAACTTTGGGAAACTTTAGGCTGCAGAAAGGTAAACAATCAGTTCATTTGGGGAAATTATGTGATGTGAGCATTCGCATAATGGGGCATATCTGTAATCTCACTGAGTATTCAGTGGCATTTGCTGCCTTTCAAGATCTGAGGGACAGGTATGCATTACTGAAGCACAAATACTGAAAATATCTTAAAAAAACACGCTTACCTTGTCTATGTTGTGGTGGTGTACTAGAAGTGGCTCTTCCACCCTTAAACAAAAGGTTTGTGAAAGTATGAGAGAACATAGGTTAAATGAAATCATGCCAGGTGCAGTGCTCTGAGTGGGATTACTACTGAGTGTGGAAGACAGTAAACTGCCAACTTCCACAGAATTTGGGTAGAAACCTTTAGGGACTTATAAGTTTTAAGGGCAGGAGTAAAGTACACAATGGCACATAAGTCAGTAAAACTCTTCATTCACCAATCTGAGAAGTGACTGCTATTTTTGTGCAAAAAGTAATGGTCCTCAGCACTGAACAGGGAGGAAAGCTTTATCAGAGAAGGGCAGTGGTCAGGTTTGGTGACAACACCTCAACTGCTTTCACAAGTTTTGGAGCTGCAGAAGTATTCAGCCTCTCTGGGTATTACCACAGGCATGATAAATTAAAAGGAGAACTTGCAGTTCCTGACAAAGTCCTGATCTATGACTATCATCATTTAGTCATTAAAAACAAATTCAAACCATGTTCTACTTCAACTGATAACCTTCCGAGTGAGTACCTTCCAACAGCAGCCAAAAGCATTGCCTATCTTGTCTCAAGACTTATAAACAGGTCAATTCAGGAATACTACATACCTTCTCTCTGAAAAAACACACACACACACACACACACACACACACACACACACACACACACACACACACACACACACACACACACACACATTATCCCTCTAAACAAAGCAGGTATTTCAACAGATATCACTAACTTTAGACATATAGCAATCTTATCCACCTCTCCAAAATACGTGAAAAAATGTATTCAAAAACAATTCCTAAACTACCTCCTGCAAGAACTCCTATCCCCCAACAAAACGTGGCTTCAGTCTCACTCACAGTACTAAAACTACAATTCTAACCTTTATAGATATTTTCAATAAAGCAAGAGACTGTAGCAAACTATTCCCCTTACTTCTAAACTTGTCTAAAGCCTTCAACACAGTTTGTCACAGCGAACTTCTACTTCAAATGTACTCACTAAGTTTATTTCAGCCCACTCTTCCATGTTTCAGAAGCTACTTGTCCAACAGGTATCAGTCAATAAAATGGCACTCTAACCTCTCTCCATACCTCTCAGTCACCACTAGTGTACCACAGGGTTCTACCTTTGGTCCCCTCCTCTAACACTCTCACCAACATATTCCACACATCCACACAACAGGCCTCCCTAATACAACACTCATATGACTCCATACCATATGCATATCAGGCAACCTGGCATATCTCCAAAAAATACTCAGGAAGCTTTAACAGCCGCTGAAACATGGTTGTATAACTCACAACCCCCCCCCAATCCCTCTCTCATGGAAAAACAAAATTTAAAATTATCCTCTTACTTATAGAACCACTGAAGTCACTTCTCATACCAAATTATTAGGGATGATAGTGAACGATAATCTTCAGTTCAACCTGAATATACAAAAGTGCATAAAAAATCATGAAAAGCTAGAAATGCTTTACAGAGCCAAAACTCACCAATGCAACTAAAACTACACTTGCCACCACTTACCTCCTCCCCTCACTACTTTATGGCATTCCCGTCACTACTAATCTCCATGTATCACAAGAAGCAAAACTTGAGCAATTCTAGAATAAAGTGGTTAAATCTGCAATTACCCCTTTCAGAATCCACCACTGCACAGAACTAAAAAAAAAAAAAAAACTAAATTCATTAGAACTATCCCGTCAACTAACATATACACAGCTTCTTATCACCTATAAAATTATGCAGCATCCATCTGCTTGTCCAGCAGCAATACCATTCTACATAACTACATTCCCAATTGGTAAGTATAATCAGAAGACCAAAACCTCTGCTCTATCTACAAACCTATCAAATCTGCTGCCATGATCTGTACTCATAAATGTTGCAAAAGCCTGGAAATCATTACCTGTATCCATTAGGTAAATACTCCCCTTCCAGTACTTTAAAAATGTTCTGAAAGACTTCCTTGCCAAAACTTGGCTCTGTTCAAAAGCTCAAACACAGGATAAACTACATCCCTACATATGAGCAAGTACCTATTAATACCTCACACCTCTTTACTCCTCTTCCTTCACTCACTTCCTAACTTCAATGATATTATGCCCCCTGACACTATCTAAATATATCATAACCCTATTTTTTTTCTCTTACTTCATATTGCAAGTCCTGTTTGCATTACACTAATTTAGCTTTAATTTCTCTAAACTGGCTAAAATTTCACTAAATATTTAATCATTGTCATATACGTTGTATCTATTTTAATATTTCTGCATTGTTTTTGAGGACTGTAAAATTAAAATTTGTAATCCTTTGGAGCTTTTCCTCTGGGTCTCGCTGAAAATGGGCATTTACCCAGTCAGCCTTACCCAGTAATTAAATCTCAATCAACAAATAAATAAATAAATCAAATAAATAAATAAATTTTGTTACACAAGATTTATAATGTTGTCTATAACAAAATACAGGTATAATGAGCATTACTATGAGTAAACTCTGATACAACTTAAAGAGGGTGGGGTCTTAGGTCCTTCTTTTATAGAAATGTTATGCATCTGATTAACACACAACTGTGCCCTCTTCAGGGCAACCAAAAATTTTAAAGGTAGGTAGGAATAGCCAACCTAACAACTCTGTGGTAGAACAGTTCCCTGCACAGATAGATGATGTGCTACCTGCAAACATTTAACTTGAATAATTTGTTTGACTTGGATGGAAGTTGTGTGCTTCTCTGAAATTGTGTGCACTCCTTTGTGAACTGCAAATGTCCCTTATGCATGTATATGTTTACAAACTAATTTGCTGGCTAGCACTTTATAGTTATGCCTCAAACTGATTTCAGTTTAACCTACCAGTACATCTAACATCTTAATTACAAGTCTAACAGTGTAATTACTTCATTTGAGTGTGTGCTACATTACCCTAAGGTCTGGTGAAGTACATTTGGTGATTAGAGCTCATTTCTGTCAACAGAAATACTACCCAGCATGCACACAAATGTATTTTTTTTATTTTGCTTAGGCAATGTAATTAGCAGATAGAAAAGATAACAGTGTAAAATGGCAACACTTTTAAATAAAAAGACTCAAATACATGTCCTGGAATAACAAGACTGAATATGCAAAAATGGGGACTGCTATGTCTCGAAGTATCATTTTTTACTTTAAAGAATGGTGAGCTTGGAATTAGTACATCCTCTAAGTAATGTGTGTGTGTGTGTGTGTGTGTGGGGGGGGGGGGGGGGAACTACAGGATGAAAAATAATGTTAAAGTGGTCTTTGACAGTCACCGTTCTCTTTTAGTGCCACCTTTTAATCCCATAACTCACATTTACTGGCCATGGAGTTAGAACAGGGAGTCATATAAAACTAATATGACTTACTGTACGCATTCCTTAAAAACTACAGTAACATACTGCCACCACAAATGGATAATGCCGCAGTGCAGAGAGTGGGAATATTCCCAGAGCAGTTAGTCAAGCAAACACTATGTATTAGCCAAGCCCTGATTATCAGTTAATGCTGTATGAAAGAAAGTTGCTTGGAGAGCTAGAATCAAGAAGTTATTTCCTCAGCTAGAGGTTCGGGGAGTGCGACAGCCTAGTTAGGGCAAAACTGTGCAGAATACTTTCTGTGTATTACACATGGAAATATTACTTTGAGTAAGGAGTTGAAATTAAGGCTGGTCGAAGCCTGCAGCCTGGGACTTAGTCTGTCCTTGGACAGAACGTGACAGACTGGATTATTGCTGAAGAAAGGGAACAGCAGGTACTGCTTTGTTATGTTTCAAAGTTACTATTTTGATTTATATATAATATATATATATATATATATATATATATATATATATATATATATATACATACATATATATATAGAGAGAGAGAGAGATCCCATTCAGACACTTGAGTTTACAGAAAGTTGAAAATCATATGCTCAAAACCACATGATCGACTTTCCAAAAAATCCAACTACGCAAAACAAAAATCTACCTTTTTTCTATAGTTTTGCAGGGGAGCAAACCCCCCTGTGCCTCCACACCCCCTGCATATTTATATACCAAATCTGACATTGCACTACAGTGGGGAAAGGGTAAGTTCCCTGATCATCACTACACCATGATCTCCATTCAAAAGCTTCAGATTTTCAGAAAGTTGATCATATGGTCTCAACCATATGATTTTCAACTTTCTGAAAACTCCAGCTTCTGAAGGGGACCCATATATATATATATATATATATATATATATATATATATGTATATAATATTTATATTACATATTATATATATATATATATATATATATATATATATATATATAAGTGACAAGACTGAGTGAGAAAGAGCATCAGTATCATGTCCCCCTGACTTTTCTGATGTCAAGATGTCAGGTGAGATCATCATTACTTCGTGTAGACACTGCTCATACACTTTTCCCTGTCAGGAACCTCTGTGGCAAAGTCCAGTATCACATACACTGATCCTGTTGACTTAATCAATCTGCTAGCAGATAGGTTCAGCACACACTTCACCCCCTGTCCCCTCAAAGGCCCTTTCGACATCCCTTGATCTCCATAGATCAAGTGTTACAGGACCTATCCAAGGAAAAAAAAAACAGCTTCCATGGGACCTGATAGTATCCTAGGATGCATTCTGCACCATCTCCAGCAAGAACTGACTTTGCCATTGAGCACCCTATTTAACCACAGCCTAAGTACTGGCTTCATTGCAGCAAAGTGGAGAACCACCATTGTCATCCCCTTACACAAAGGCGTTCCCAGTACTGACCCTGGAAACTATCGCCCTATTAGCTTGACAAGTCTGATCTGTAAAGCCATGGAGTGTGTTATTATGGATCTCATAAACAAAATCTCCAAGCACTTGACCCCACCCAGTATGGATTCGTCAGGGGCAGATCTTGCCTGTTGAACTTGGTTGACTTCTTTGAGACTGTCACCAAGGCCCTGGATGAGGGAAAGTTAGCACATACAGCTTACCTTGACTTGGCCAAGGCCTTTGATACAATCCCCCAATTGGGCATCATCGAAAATCTAACACAACTTGGCGTAATTTCCTATCTCATCAGGTTGGTGGCCAAATGGCTCACCGACAGGACCCTCAAAGTCAAAATAGGCATTTCCACCTCCGATGGCAGACCTATCACTAGTGGAATTTCCCAAGGATCTGTCCTGGGACCCCTACTGTTTGGCATGTATTTCTTGGAGGTACAGGTGAGACAAAAGGCCTGTGGCTAACCAAGTTTGCCGCCGACTATAAGTTGGGTGCTGTCACTGACTCCCTAAACGATGTTAACATACTGCAAGAGGGTCGCACAGCAACTAATGACTGATCCCAAAGTCATGGCCTAAAGCTGAATGCAAAATAATGTATCATACCATTTGGCAAAAACACGATCCCTAATGATTACCACATCAACGGCACTCCCCTAAGCACAGAACCTGTGGTGAGAGACCTGGGCACTCAGGGTGATAACAAACTCACATTTGACAATTATGTAGCAGCAGTGGTCAGAAAAGCCTTTTACTTGGGTCATCTCATAAGTAAAGGGATTGCATCCAGAAAAAAGGAGGTTATTACCTCTCCATACTCCTCCCTCATTAGACCAATAATTGAGTATAATGCCCCATTTGGGATGTACCTCTCCAAACATCTGCACCAACTAGGAAAGGCCACTGAAATACCTCACAAAGGGAATCCATGGCCTCCAACACCTGTCCTATGCAGACAGGCTCAAATCACTATCACTCTACTCAGTATCATACAGATTGCCCAGGGGTGATCTGTGTCTCGGTTACAAGGCAATCTCGGACCCTGCCCTACTAGAAATGCTCCATATCCATAAGTCTAACTCCTCACACACTACCTACTCAAAAGACCTGAACCTAATATGTGACATTAACAAAACCTGCTGGAGAGACAGCTGTGTCTCCCAGAGGCTGCTCAGTCTCTGGAATAGACTTCCCATACACGTCAAACAGAGCACCTCACTGACCCTCTTTAAGCGCAATCATGATGAGTGGATGGGAAACCACAAATTTGTCCCAGGGGTTAACCTGTATCCCTCATTGACAGGGGCAAAAGGTGCTGACTGATGTTTCTTTTGGGGGAAAAAACTCATGGCTAGGCTTGTAAGGGCCCAAGGGCTACTACCCTAATAACCTCCTATGATCCCTTGAATCATTCTAATGGTTTCCCCCAGACTCCTTCTAGTAACTTGACATTCTTTCTCCTTGTGTGCCTGAAAAACTGCATACAATGCTCAAACTATGGTGTGGGCACATCTCTTTGCTTCTAGAATCTATTCCTCTGGATATACCCAACATTTTGTTGACTGTTACCACTGCCCTACTACCCTACTCTAGGTGGTCTAATTCAGGCATGATCAAAACTCCCAGATGCTTTTCTTGCTCTGTTGCCATCATTTTAACTTCCCTTCTAACACTCTGATCCAAAGCAGCTATGGTCTACGTGCAGTACTTTCCATTATTCTGCAATAAACCTCAACTCTCACCTTTTGGCCTACTTGATCAGCCTTCTCAAATCCTTCCTTAGACTCACCCCACTTTACTGCTGCTTGCAACTGCGCTGTCTGCAAGGAGATATACCCTGTTCTCTATTTCCTCAGCTACACCTGAAGTGAGAACACATAAGAGTACTAGACCCAGAATTAACCCATGATGTAGATCAACAGTTCATAGGTAATTACTAGGCTAGCTGTCCCTGTGGGCCATTTTAAGCCTAGCCAATTTCCCTTCCAAAGTTGAGACTCAAACCCTGTACCTTGTGGCTGTGAGGTAAACACCTTAAAGATTATATCAACCCCTAACCTCCAGAATATAAGTTGCTGCTCTCACGTGTTAGTGCAGCTTCATGTTAAACCTTATCACCAAACTTTGAAATTCAAAGTGAGAAGCAAAACCTGTACTTTAAGTCAGTGAGGTAAACACCTTAACTATTATGCCAACTCCTCTCCCCTATTACTAACAGCCCATCTAGTCCTCTTCCATTAACTTATTCCAGTCTTTGCTCAGCCTGCCAAGTCTGTCCCTCATTTCCACATTTGTGCTATATACCTAAAGACGCCTTTCTCACTTGCTAGACCCCTTTGACTAACTCCCTTTCAGACTATGCCTTCTCTGCCCTTATCTTTCTATTGCCTTTTGGTTGCCTCCTTACACTTTGCCTTATCCAACTCCCCAACCCCTTCCCTTCCACTTGTTGCATGCCCTGTCTTTTGCCTTAAGTGCTAGCCTTACCTTTTTGTATAGCTAAACTGACCTTCTCCTCTTTTTCCCTCCTTCTCAATCCCTTGTCAATAGCAGAGTACTGTACCCATGACTCATTCCCATGGTTTATTTACTCTCTCAAGTCTCTCAAACATCAGCCTCCTAACTTAAGCTTTTGAATTTCACCCTCAATTCATTTTTTTGCATTTGTGTTCTTATCTTTTAAGCTACTCTAAACCACAAAGTGACACAATCAGTGATGTCACCTTCAGTTGGATATCCCTGACATCCTCTATCTCGCTAAGGAACACTTCCAAAATCCTATCTTTCCTGTACGGTCCTGCACCAGTTGACTGAATAAATTTCCGTCATAACATAGCCAAAGTTATAAAGCTGATATCCTATAAATATTTATTATTACAGGACAAGCACTTTCTACTTCATGGACTTTAATACTACATACTGCAATATACTGTAGTAGTGTGCCCTACAGAGAGCTCCTTTACGAAGATAACACTGGCTTTAGTTCTGTGGCAATTATGTTTTACAGAATCAGTTACCTGAATTACAGCTATAGCCTATTACTATTCATTGATGCATGATGATGTACTTAGCATAAAGACACACACACACACACACACACACACACACACACACACACACACACACACACACACACACACACACACACCTGTGGGATGTCTGACAGAACAAAGCACTCAATATGAAAATTGCACAGTGAAGTAAGAATGTAGTTTATGGTTTACAAAGTAAAGAATGGAACTAATCAACTAATATAACAATGATAGGAAATGCAACACGAAATACAAGCAGGTTTTATGAATAAAAAAGATGTGGTAAAAACAAATGGACCCTTTTTTTTGAAAAGCAAATAATTATTGTACCTGACTCTGCCCTCCACAGCTGATGCAGTACACTCTCAGTCTGTACCACGTGCCGGGTTTGAGATGATTACACAGACATTCCATTAAAGACCCACTATACACCATATCCCATTTGATTCCTATAAAGAATGAAATACATGTGTTACATTTCCATATCACAACACATCATATTTTGTTGCCTACATCATTTTCTGAATTCTTACAAAGCATTTTGCATACTGTTCTGTGAGATTCATTTTGGAATCCTGTTTATAACCGCTGCATGAAAAATCCTCATTAAACATACACATCACTTTAAAGGAAACCTCCTCCCTCCGATGTTATTAACCTTATCACAAGGTTACTTTTCTCCTAGAATATTACCTACTTATTAAGTGCTGTGGTTTTACCTTTATCCTTTTTCCCTGTCCCAGATCATGAGGATCCCATCGTTTTAACTACTTAAATCTCAACATGATTTCCAAAAGGAATCTGTCTCACACTACATGATCTAGACCAGACAGAGGGGGATGACCCCCTATTGTAGAAGGATGTAGTAGCCCACAAAAACTGACAGGCCAAAAAAGAGCCATAAAGATAATACATTGGACTATATGGAAATTATGCAAAGTTACTATTATGCAAGAAGCCCAGAATATTGAAATAGAGGATATTCAAAAAGACTACAAGGGAAATTAGAGGAAAGAAAAATACTTGCCCAAGAAAGACTGTTAAAAGCATCAAATGCAAATTTGTGTTCATTGATACGACAGATTCATGTTAAACATTATACAAACCAAGAAACCTTAGGCCATTTGGAAAAAGGAGCAAATGAGAAAATATAAATAACAAAACCTAGAGATTTAAGAAGGATATAAAAAAGAAACATGGACATGGGAAAGACAGACAAATCTGATATGGTGCAATATTTATTCAAAGGAGAAAGCCAAACTAATCAATACATAAAACGCAGCTTCAAAGATATTTGGAGAGAAATACAGGCAAAAGCATCCAGATATGGAAAATTTTACAACACAATAATTAAGATCACAAAGGGGGAAAGGAGAACAGAATATTAGTGAAGTAGAAGTTAAATAAATAGAACTTGAAGTTATGGAATATCTGTGAAGTGAAGGATTGAGCGCAGAAAGTCTTACACAGGTTATGTCACAAAATGATGGAACAATGAGGCCTCAAATTAAGGAGAGATGAGAAGTGGGAGACATCTGAAGAAGACATATGGACATGGGAAAGAAAAAGAGATTTAATATAATACAGTATTTATACAAAGGAGAAAGCAAAATTAATCAATACAAAAAAAGTGACAGCACCAAAGATATCTAAAGAGAAATACAAGTAAAGCCATCCAGATATGAACAATTTTACAATACAAAAATAAGAAAACAAAGGGGGAGAAGCAGAAAAGAGGATTAGTGATGGAAAAGTTAAAGAAAAAAATGAAGTTATGGATTACCTGTAAAGAAAAGAATTTAGTGTAGAACCTCTGTTAACATCACAGCATGATGGAACAGTGAATCCCCAAATTAAGGAGAAACAGGTGGAACAGGATGCATCTGATCAGTTGCCACATGAAGATACTCTGGAGCCTTCAGTAGGAAACCAGTACAAAAGTTCAGTTGGAGTTGCACAGCAAGGGAAGGTACAGGAAATACTGGTAACTGACGCAATGTTGTGGGGTGACAGGTCAGTGAGTTCCCATATGAAAGAGCAACAGATGCTGCAGGATGCAGTTGTAGAGAATATGTCACAGGAAGATGTTCTGGAACTTTCTATAGAATGCACACAGGAAACAGAGAATAAAAAATGTGCCTTCAGTTTAGAAGAAAAAGATCTAAGGGAAGAGTTATTCAATTTAATAGAGATAGACGTATTGAGATTAATGAAAGAAACAGATTACATAAAGTTATTAAGACCCAAAATGTTAGAAGTGTGACAAAACAAATGAACACAATAATCAAGACTATTAACAGAAATTCATGTGATACAGCAGAAGTAAATAGGCTATATAAATGTACAGCAGAATTAATGACAGATAAAGTCTTACCACACAAATACAGGGCAATAAGTGAAAGGAAAGGAAAAGAATCAAATGCCATCATGGAAGTATCGAATAGAGAAAACTACAAAGCAATTAAGACAAGACGTGTCACTGTCAGAACAGTACAGAAGAGGGAACAGATGACAAAAACACACAGAAAGATACACATGATAAAAGCAAAGTGCAGTATTACAACAGACCAGTATCTATTGTACACTACTGCAAATAATAAACTAAAAATATCAGCACAGGCAGAAAAACTTAGAACATATGCAGATAAATACAGGAGACATATAAAACAAGCAGTTCACTGCTGATCCAAAAAGGTTTTTATAGAGAATTGGGAAACAAAGCTAAAGGATAGAAACACCACCAAAAAAGAAGAAATTGACACATTTTAGAGAAATATCCATGAAGACCCTGTGGAACATAACAAAGATGATGAGTGGACAGAAGAATTAAAAGAAACAGTAGGAAGTTCAGTTGTACAGGATATGAAATGGGATGAAGTAATGTCCAGAAAAACTGAAATGAAATTAAGAAAAACTCTAACTGGAAAACTCCACACCCAGATGCAATATGTAACTTCTGGCCAAATGTTACACTGACATTTAGCCCTGAGTAATAACTAGTTATAGACGCACCCCAAACAGACACTAACCTGATTAACAACAGAATAAATTATACTTCTCAAGCAATCCTAAAAATTATAGACCAATAACTTACCTTCTGATGATGTATAAACTATATACTGGAACTGATGCTGACAGAGTTTATAGGCATTTAGAAGAAAACTCAATTATAGCAATAGAACAAAAGGTTAACAAAAGAAAGTAATATGGAACAAACTATCATTTGTTGTTAAATAAAGTCATAATGGAGAATTATGAAAAGGGGGAAGGATCCAAGTATGACATGCATATATTACGAAAAGCATTTGACAGCATCCCGCATTCATGCATAAAGGATGTCTACAGATGTATAATATACATGCTACACTGATCAATTACATCACAATGACCATGAAACAGTGGCAAACCACTTTGCAGATAAGCCATGATAAAGGAGAAATTACTATCCCAGGGATAAAAATGAAAAAGGGGGTATTGCAGGGTGAGCCCTTGTCATTGTTGCTCTTTTGTTTTGCCTTTAACCTATTAAGCTGTCAATTTAAACAGATTAGGTCATGGCTACAATTTAGCTCCCACACAACAGTGTAACGACTTCTCATCTTCATTTTGTGGATGATTTACAACAGTGTAGTTTATCATATGAGGAGCTGAAAGCATGACTGGAAGTGGTCAAAATTTTCTCAGATAATATAAGAATGTTATTTGGTCTTGATAAATGAGCAAAAGTAACATTTAAAGCAGGAAAGCTGCAGCACCAAGAAAATATCAGTCCGGGACAAGATTGTGATACAAAGAAACTTGAGCAGGAGGGAGTGTATAAATATCTGGGAACTGATGAAAGATCGACAGTAAAACATGAACAAATGTGAACAAACTCAGTAAAGAATATTTTAATAAAAGACGAAAATTAATACTGAAAACAGCCCTGACATCTAGGAACAAAGTTCAAGCTATAAACCAATTTGCTCTTCCTGTTCTAACTTACAGTTTTGAGGTGAATGGCTGGCCCCAAAAAATATGGGATCTGTTGCAGAGGAAAGAAAGAAAAATGCTCACTCTTACCAAATATATATATATATATATATATATATATATATATATATATATATAAATCAATGTATACCAAGATTATATATCCCTTGTTCTGAAGGAGGTATGGGCCTCCTTGAAATTAATTACATGTAGAGATCTGCAATTGTAGGTCCGCATACTTATCTGCTGACCCCATCAGATCCAAACATTGTGAAAGTTTTGAAACTTCTTTGCTTAGTTTAGCAGAAGCATATCGGTGTCAAGGGGGAAAGGAAATTAAAGCAGAAGTAGAAAAAAAATCAGGCAGCAACTGAACATGCCAAAAAAAAAACAAACAAAAACAAAACAAAAGAATGAATATAAGGAAAAGGATCAGATGAGAAGGCGGGAAATGTAGAAAAGGCATAAATATAGCTGAAAGTACAGAAAACTCCTGGAACAACCTTGTGTCGATTAGGATATGATGTACGAGTGGTTAAGGAAAGGTGGACTTAAATCAAAATATGAAAGGTTAATATTAATAGCCCAGGATAGTGTACTATGCGCGTGTTGGGTTACAAAGTGCATTGAACACATGGGAGAAGCAGACAAATGCAGGATCTGTAATACAGAACTAAAAACAGTTGTAGATCTTGTTGCTGGGTGTGATACACTGATGGCAGAGGACTTGTATACTGTAAGGCATAACAGATTGTACAAATTTTAAATACTGAAGTCGTTGAGAAGTATTTGAAACATAAGCCGCAATGCATTATAGAAAATTATGTTTGTATCACATGGGATCACCCATTGCAGAAAGTTCAAAAAAACAGATGTTGAGAAAACCAAAGACAAAAGTAGCAGTGATTACTGAAATTGCTACACCCAAAAATTACAGTGTCTTACGTGCAGAGAGACGCAAAGTCATAAAATACCTAGATGTGCAGTCAGAAACAAGGGCAATGTGGAAGAAGGATACCCTGACATTTCCAATAGTAGTAGGAGCAATGGGTCTCATAAAAAATCCTACAGATACATGCAACTCTGTATGAACTGCAGGAGTCAATTCTGGGCACACTGTAGGAGCTGCAAAGAACACTTTTGGCTAATATCAAATTTCACAAACTTTAATCATACGTTGACTTAGAAATGGGGTCCATTCCTGTCATGGTATTAGAAACCTGAGAGACTTGGAGAAATTACACCTAGAGATTCTACAGTTTTTACTGTTGATTATCTCCCAATATTTTACATTCTGTGACTGTCTTGCTGAGCTTAGTTAATGTTTATAAAAAGTAAAAAAAAAAAAAAAAAATGAAACTAGTTTTCCAAAGTTAGTTGAATAAATCTTTAAAGGAGAAACTGGAAGGGGTCACACTGTAGTACTGCATAAACAAAATGTAAATGGTCTCATTTCCATTTTTGCCCAGGGAAATGTTGCTTCTATTCTTTTACTTACAGAACGAAACACAGTAAAAATATAGAGGTAACTGCCATTTGCCTGTACCAGCTCTAGGAAAAACAACTTTCAGTCAGTCGTGACTCGTGAGAGAGCAAAGCTAACATGTTTTGCAAGTGTGGGACAGGGGTGTGCATTTTTCACTCTTACAGATGGCTATAGCTCTGAGGTGACGATTACATGACAGAAAAGTGCACTTACTAATTGCAAGGACCTCACAATGAAGGGAGTGCATAAAGGAATATGCAGGCAGCACAAGTACAAACTGTATTACTAAATGTTGAGACTACCTACCACCTACTAGCAAATGGTCACTATCAGTTATGTAGCTTTACTTTAAAATACTCATAACACTGTGTTAATAGTTACAGATGAAAAAATATGTAAACTAAGATATCAAATTTTAGTATCCATGTCTTACAATAAAGGATTTTACTATTAGTAATTTAAAGTAGCTGCACTGCACACAGAAAATGTACTAAATTGTCATACTCAGAAATTTAGTATGCTATTATGATATAAGGGGGAACCATTCAGCAATACAAACGGGATAATGTAATACAAGAAGACATCTATGCACATGGAAAGAAAATTTCAGAACTGAGGGTTATATATTTTGTGCATAGACTGTACTGGGAAATGATGAACTGTTGAGTGAAGCGATCAGATGAGCCGAGTCACGCTTGCAAAACAGTTCTAAACACACAATCGATTTCTGTTTTTTTCAAAATTAAGTATTAGATGTGCAGGGATTCCAGCTGTAGATAGAAGGGAATGATACAAGTAATTTGCATGTGACTTATAAGTTCTTTTAACTGCTGAAGGACTGCAAGTAGATAGCCTTAGAAAACCCTGTAATTTAGCTAGTTTGTTTTGTTGAGGCTTCAAAATTAACTTTTAAAAAGCAGAAAATTTACAAGCCACCACAGATTGAAGGTATTCAGGGAAATAGAGACAGGTTTCTAGAAGACAGTGTAAGAAGCATGTGACTCACAGAACTACTAGTTTATACAAATATATTTATTTATTAGCAGTTGTTTATGGTAAAGTCCAACTGAGCAGAAAGTCCATTTTAGTGGAGGCTGATGGAGAAAATCTCCATTTCAGAAAATTATCATTAGCAATAGACTACACACAATGAAAATATGCATTACAAAGCAATAGATTTTGGAGTGTAGCTCCAAACATCAAAATTTTCAATATGTTTTGTACAAGTACAGTAAGAGTTAGTGTACTTATGTAAAGTATACCATAATATATTCTGTACAAGTACACAAGTAAACAGACAAAAAACACCTTGCTTCTTTATGTGTAACATAAGTCATCAAAAGGGGACTTGAAATTGATTCTGGGAGACAGAAAAACAGTAAAACTTGATCACATCAGTGTGGTATAACCCATGATGATCATTTTGCGGCATAGCACATTACAATTTTGGAAGAAACAGTTATTTTGATGTGTGAACAGTACATCTTACCAACACATAATGAAAAACATTTTGGTGCTGAAAAGTAGTCTTCTTTTAAGACAGGATGTCCTCCCTCATATACAATGTACCTCTTAAAACAAGATGATAAACACATTTATTATGAAAACAAAGGTACAAAAAAGTAGAAAGAGCAACAATCTTACCATGCAAAGTTTCTGATATTTCTAAAACATACTTCATGATCTCAGATCCACCATCATCCTTTGGAGGCTCTGAAAGATAAGTAATAAGAGTCTTTTTTTGCTTAGCTACTGATAAAGAATAGCATCTGGTTGCTTAGCTACTCTAGGTAATTAAACTATTATTGAACTTATAATTCGAAACGAGGTCTACAATCAATCTGCTAATGAGTCATTTTTTTTTTGTATTTAGAAACTAACTACTTACCCCAGGCAACTTTGAGGCTGTGTGCTTGAATTTTTCCTTTTACACATGGTTTATTTGGGGGACCTGGTTTATCTGGACAAGTACTATATTCCACGATTTCACTGGCACTGCTTTTTCCTTCACTATTACAAGCGAAGACCTGCAATCAACAACATTTTTTTAACTGATAATATTTCTGAAAACTTACTTTTTGCTTTAACAGATCTGCAAATGTGAGTGCCTATAATACATATGGTATGTTCAAAACTGATTGCATTTCTCTTTAAGTAGTCCAGAAAGGGGAAAAAATACTACTTATCGTGATAAACAATATCCAGATGTCTGTATTACTGCTAAAAAAAAGATAAAAACAGTCACTTATTTGAGTATGCTCTTTAGCATTCACTCTGCTATTACGAGCTCTGACATTTCTCTCACCCTGCTTCAGCACACCTGCATACAGCCTGGCCTGTAATCCCACTATGCACTACTGTACCACAGTGCCCATAGTAGCAACATGTGAAAACAAGTGCAAATCTTCCTGGGGCAGCCATCAATTTAACAGAAGCACTATAAATGATTAAGATTTATGTTACTTGTGGCTTAAAATGAAAAATTACCCTCATTTTTATTTTTTACTTTCTCTGAAGATCTTTATAAAATACAGCTTAACTGCCAGGGATATTAGACTTAGTAACAGCCAAATTATTTAAAAGGCTGCTGTTGAATGCAAGCAGCATTCCTTGAGAATCAAATTATCTGTGACAACCTTCAGCTACATCAGATACTTTAATGAACATCTACAGCAATTCCTCTTTAAAATATGAAAGATTTCTGTCCGTGAAAAATAAGTCTTGAAAATATGTTTTCAACTCTTTCAGCAGGAAAAAAGACTGACATGCAAGAGACAGCCATAAGCCTGAAGAAGCAAGTGGTAAAGTGTCCTGGATCGAAAACTGAAGATTACTCAAATAATTACTTAAAAAAGAGAGGTAACTGAACTCATTAATTTGTACTGGTAGTTAAAGAACATTCTTGACTGATGCTAGTCTGGATCGCAGTAACGCAGGGCTGAAAGTCAGAAGGAAAATTAAATGTGGCAAAATCTTTCAACCTGAATAAGGAAAGCAGCTTTTTTGTATTTCTTGTTCAGCTGAAGTAATGTTCTCACATTTAGTGTGCTGAAGAAACATGCTAAACATATTGTAAAAGAGATAAAAGAACTGGAAGAGAGAGCCTTAGAAAAGGGAAGGAGCAAATTAAACAGAAATATATAGTAATTGTGGGAACAATACAAGCAGAATAATGTTCAGGAGGAGGAGTCAGATGTAAGGGAAGGCAGGAGTTCAACAATTTAGGACTTCAGCATTTTATACAATATTGAACTGATGACAGTTACAAAGAACATCATATGTGATGTGTAATGGAAAAAAATGAATATAGTTTGTTTTCTTTTCTATTAAAGTATGTTTGCGTCTTAAGTGTTAATTTAATAAGGGTGTTTTAAAAAAAAAGAGCTGTGTTGAATACTACGCAATAGCTTTATGGACAGCTATCCTGCCCAATGACAAACTATGTCTAGTATTCTCGTCTAGAACATGCTTCTCCAAAACTATTAACCACACTTCAGCCTCAAATGGTTGCAGCACTGATATCAGGTCTGGACAAGTGACACATTTAAGCTACAGAATGCGAATGCATGAGGGAAACCTAGTTTTGACATGATATACTATGGGTAGCCAGTAACAAACAAGGCACACAGCAACTGGTATCCTGGGAAGACTGGGTGGCCCAGTCACAATAGACTGAAGGAGATGAATAAATGGTCTCTAATAAGCCCACTGGTTCCATCACTGTACAAGCAGACTTCATGTAGGACTCCCGGCTCCCTTGTAAGTGACCAAGGTAATATGGATCTCACTTCTCAATCACATTTCTTTAAATCTTTCCCCACTACAGCACTGGCACTGCAGCATCACTGTTAGGTTAAGGCTGTTGCATATTTCACTAAAGATTTGTTTCTTTTCCCTTCTGTTTTGAAATGCAGAAGGGAGTATATAATTAAGGGTGGTGTAGGGGAGCTTGAACCGTGCAACACACAGTTTTCATTTTGTTCAACCTTTATTTATTTACTTGGGAGGGACGTCTTGGGTAATCACAGAAGAAGCCTAATACCTAATGTTGGCAGTGCACATAATGTTTCCCTGTGTATGACCCTCAAGACTACAACACTTGTGGAAAGCACAAGACACTGCCCAAAGCAATATGCCTGCAAGGAAGAGGACACTGGTATTAAGTATAACTGTACTATTGCAAAAAATGGAGTGTAATATGACACTATGTGCAAAAGACATCCTACGCATAGAAGAGGTAAACATCAGAACTTTACATGGAAGGAACAAGCAATTTCAATCAACTAAAGATCTGAGGTATCCATCAGGCATCAAATCCCGAACCATTTTAGTGTTAAATGATTTTATATTGGTAGTACAATTTGGAGGGATGCCTCTGGAAAGTTAGCATAAGTGGTCTTCCCTACAGAGACTCAGCAAAGGCCTGCCAAAAACAAGCATTTTGCATAATGGGTACCCTCAGGAGAGTGCTGTAGGAAGACCACAGAGAGACAAGGCTATTTTAGATAAAGTCAGACAATATCATAGGAAGGAACTGAGGATTTGTCTTATAGGAAGCCACTGAGAATTTGTTTTACAGGACAGCTAGTCATTATGAAGACCAAATAAGGTTCTCTGTAAACAGAGCACTGAGTTAAGCAGTCTGCTGAGCAAAGACAAATAATGCCACTAGAAACTGTGCTATAAAAGACAAACTCGTCATTACATTTGGGTACAATCCCAAAGCTATGGATGGGAGGATGGAACTAAATAGCATTAGGAGCGGCTATAAGGCCCTGCAGAGCTGCAGTGGCAAAGCCTGCCCTGGACTTGGAGAAGAGAGGCAAATGATAATGCTTTGTAAAAGTATGAACAGAGCTCCAAGTAGCAGCTTCTAGAATGTCTTTGGTTGGAACTCCTCTGAGAAAGGCTGCTGAGGTAGAGGCAGCCCTGGTGGAATTTGACCTGATTCCCTTGGGTACTGGTTTACCATGTTGCAAGTAGCAGAAGCGAATGCAGTGGCTTATCCATTTAGAAATAGTCTGCTTTGATATAGCCTTCCTCTCTAATCCTGCAGCAAATGCCACCAGTAGCTGCTCAGACTTTCTTAGAGATTTGGTCCTGTTTAAGTAGAATCTTAGTTGTCTGTGTACATCCTATGAATGCAGAATCCTCTCCCCCTTGTTCTGCGGATTTAGGTAAAATGTTGGCAGGTGAATAGTTTGGCTAAGAGCCACACTGGATACCACCTTAGGCATAAAGGAAGGATTGGTCCTGAAGGACACCCTGTCCGGGTAAAATGTAATAAAAGGCTCCACAACCATGAGGGCCTGTAGTTCTGAAACCCTTCTTGCTGAAGTGATTGCCAAAAGGAAAGCTGTTTTCCAAGATAAAAACTTTATATCCGCAGTAGCTGCTGGTTCAAAAGGAGGCAGGGTGAGTTTTTCCAGCACAAAATTAAGGTCCCATGAAGGAGTTGGTGATCTTCTGGGTGGCCTTAAAATTTTGGCCCCTCTAAGATACTGTTTTAGCAGAGGATGAGAAAAAATGGAAGGTTCCGTGTTGTAATGAGCCGAGATGGCAAGGGCATGGATGTTTATTGAAGAAAAAGATAGGCCCTTGTCAAGCATCTCAGTCAAGTATTGTAAAATCTGAGGAATACTTGGTTTTGCTGTGTCCGTTCCTTGTGCTTGGTTCCAAGCACAGAATCTCTTCTATTTATCAGCATAAAATTTTCTAGTACTAGGCCTTCTGGCTACCAAAATGACATCCATCACAGATTTACTGAGAGGTGTTGTTTGAATAATTACATGATCAGCCATGCTGCCAGGTTCAGAGTTTGGAGCTGAGTGTGCAGAATTTGAATGCTCTGCTGAGACAGTAGATGAGGTATCTGAGGCAATTACCAAGGAGGGAGTTGAGACATATTCCTTAGAATAGGGTACCAGTGCTGACAAGGCCAGTCCGGGGCAATTAGGATCATTTTTGGTTTTTCCCTGTCTGACATTTAGTAAGACCTAGGGGAGAACATGCAGAGGAGGAAAGCCGTAGACTGATAGGTTTTTCCAACTGAAGGATAGGGCATCCACTTTCCATGTTTGTCTGTGATAAGCCCTTGTGCAGAATTTGTCCAGTTGATAATTTTGGGGAGAGGCAAATAGACCTATGTCTGGGCTCACCCATTTCTGTGTTATCATGCTGAAGACTTGTGGATCCAGTTTCCACTCATGAGGGTCCATAAGATTTCTGCTTAGGTCATCTGCCAGAGTATTTTGTTTTCCTGGCAGGAATTGTGCTTGAAGATGTACTTGGTAAGTCAAGGCTGTGTCCCACAATGCCATGGCTAGTCTGCAAAGGGGGAAGGAATGTGTACCCCCCTGCTTGTTTATGTACCACATCACCATGTTGTCCGTCTTTATCATTACTTGTCCTGGATGAAGTAAGTTCTTGAAGGCTGTCAGGGCATTCTGAACAGCTAGCATCTCTTTCTGGTTGATATGCAGATGCATTTGTTTTGGGTTCCATATGCCCTGAATGCATCTCCCCACCAGGTGGGCCCCCCAAGCATAGTTTGATGCGTCTGTAGTTAGGGTTTGGGTGGCAGGGGGTAGAGTGAAAGACCGTCCATTGTTATGGTGACATGTCTCTGCCCACCAAAGAAACTCCTGTTGAAGGCAGGGAATGAGAGAAATCATTGTTTCCAGACTGTGAAAATGTGGACTCCATAAACTTTTTAGATACCACTGAAGTTTCCTCATATGCAGTCTTGCAAATGGAATTAGTAGAATGCAGGATGCCATGAACCCCAAAGCCTGCAGAATTTGTCTTGCAGATAACTAGGTTTTTGTTGCCATCTGTTTGAAGTATATAGTCAGTTGTCTTTGTTTTCATGGCGTAAGGTAAGCCATCTGTGCAGTTGTATTCAAGCTTGCACCCAGGAATGTAATTTTTTGAGAGGGTACCAGTTGTGATTTCTTTTTGTTTATTGTGTACCCTAGGCATGTTAGAAGCCTTTTTACAAATGCCAGATGTTGAAGAAGAATGTCCTTGTTTTCTGCTTGAATGAGACAGTTGTCCAAGTAAGGATAGATTTGTATGCTTCTTTGTCTGCAAAATGCAATTACTGGTGCCAGACACTTTGTAAAGACCCTGGGCGCAGTAGATAATCCAAAGGGCAGTGCAGAGAATTGGTAATGTATAAAACCTGCCTTGAAGCAGAGGTATCTTCTGCACGATTCCCTTATTGGAATATGCAGGTATGCCTCTTTTAAGTCTAGAGTCACTAACCAAGCGTTCTTGCCCAGCATGGGCAGTAGCTGTTGTAAAGTCAGCATTTTGAATTTTGGAATGTCCAAGAACGTGTTCAAAATCGATAAGTCCAGTATTGGACGCCAGGCATTGTCTTTTCTGGGTACCAGATACATTCTTGAATACAAACCTTGTCCTTTTTCCTGTTCTGGTACTGGTTGAATAGCCCCCATATCCATGAGGGACTTAACTTGTTTTTGACCCTCTGCCCATTGATTTTGTGGCAGATCTGGCCAACCGTTTGGAATTGGCAAGGTGTGGAAATGAAATCAGTACCCCTGGGATACTATGTTTAATACCCACTTGTCCTGAGTAATTAACTGCCAATTTTGAGCATGAAGTGCTAATCCCCCCCCCCCCCACCAAGGGGGCTGCCAAAAGATAAGTGATTGGTGATGGTAGAGGGAAGTCATTGAGACTGCTTACTGCAGGGTTGTGCTTTGTTTCCTCCAGATTTGGAGGTAGAGGCACCCCATTGCTTTGACCTGTAAGAACCCTGTGATTGGTATCTAGAGCCTTTTGAGCACCTGGATTTGCCTTGTGAGGCTCTGTTGGACACAGGAAAGGACCATTTTTTAGTAGGCCAGTGCCTACTGAATCTGAGTGGCTGCACTTGTAAGAAATCTTTTACAGTTTGCATAGATTTAGCTTTGTATTCCATTTTCTTTAAAACCTCTTCTGCCTTATTATCAAACAGAGTATCATGCTGTAAAGGTGCATCCAACAATTTAGCTATAACATGATCAGGCAGATTTTGCTCCTTGAGCCAGGCATGCCTTCTAATCACAGATTCAAGAGGCCTCCAAGGAATCAAAACCACATTGCAAAGTATGCTTTCCAACCTGTTCTGCTGCATTCAATAATTCCTGTAATTCTTTATTTTCCACACAATCAGAAATCAACATAATTTTCTGTTTCAATAAACCCATAACATGCTGTTGATATTTAAGCATATGAAACTGGCAGGTTAAGGCCCTAACTGCCAAGGTTGCAGATGTATAAACCTTCTTTCCCCATCTATCCAGCGCCTTTGGCTGTAGAGGCCTTTGCGCCTTTGGCTGTAGAGGCCTTTACACCTTTGGGACCCTGTGAGATAGTTTCAGGATCCAGCGATAAGCAAAGCAGCATGCTTCAAAACAAAGCACAAATCCAAAAAGAAACAATGGCAGAATAGCACAAAAACGAAGTTTAATTCACGAAGTAAACTCCAGAAGATAAAATCCAATAAAACACACGAAAACACACTGTAATTACGCTGTTATAGAACCACAAGTGAGCACTTTCATCTCCAAAGGGAGATTTCTTCAGACTAATGGTTACAACACACTGCTTCATTTAAATACTCTTAGCAATTAATAAGCTGCTTCAATTAAGCAATCCAATTAAAAGTTATCAGTTTAAAATGTGTTTGAACTACAATATTCTTAAACTATTCTGTATACCTGAAAACTAACCTAATGTTTAAAACCTTTCCTTTTTAAATACATAATGAATTCCTCTCTGTTATTTAACCCTGGAGGAAAACACGCATTTAATCTCACTTGCCAGCAGTATTCAAGCCACCCCAAATCTTCTTCAATATTTATCTTTGTAACATTGGGATGGATAAAAAGGAAAGGTTTTTCCATGCCTTTTCCATAGGCAGGCAGGCAGAAATGGCAGACAGGTGTGTTTTTAAGGAGGACTAAGACAAGCCTGTCTTTAGCAGTTCACACAGGTAAGAGAGAATTAGAGGAAGGTCGCTGTCTGATGGGAATCACAATCCTATCAGCCACAGGGAGAGGTGCAGGGATCTCCACTGTGGATGAATCTGTGTCCCTGGTGCTGTGACTAGATCCATTGAGGGGAGGTAACTTGTGGTGATTGCCCCTGGACAGATGAAGACGTAGGGGGAACCAGTGCTGCCTTGACCAATAGGGGGTCACCAACAAGATTTGTGGTGAGTCCTGCTGAATGTTCAGTAGGACTCTCTGTATCAGGGGGAAAGGTGTACAGGAACTTCCCCTTCCAGGACATTAAGAAGGAATCTGTTTGAAGAGCCTTTAGGTCAGAAGTTATGGAGCAACAGCTCTGGAGTTGCCTGTTTGTGGAGAAGGCAAACAGGTCTATCTGCAGAATACCCCACCTGTGGATCAGCTATAGGAATACCTCCCTTGACAGCATCCACTCGTGACTGTCTGAGGAGGTTTTGCTTAAGGAATCTGCCTAGCAATTTTGTTGGGATGGGATGTAGGCTGCCTGTAGGGAGATCCCCTGGAAGACAGCTAGTTCCCATACTTGTAGGGCTAGTCTGCACTGGGGGTAAGACTTGGTTGCTCCTTGCTTGTTCAAGTACCACATCACTGTGGTGCTGTCTGTGAAGATCTTCAGAATGCCCTGTATGAGGAAAGGTAGAAAGGCCTGTAGGGCCAGAAGTATGTCTGACATTTCTTTGCTGTTGATATGCCATATTTTATGTTTGTTTTTCCACAAACCTTGCACTTTCCTTGTGTCTAACGTTGCTCTCCAGCCCAGATCTGAGGCATCTGTGTGCATGATCTGAGAAGGGGGGAGCAATTTTAGGGGAAGACCCGGGTTTAGGGTCACCTGGGCCATCCAACACTTTAGTTCTTGGTGGAGGCAGGGTAGAACTGGGATTCTGAACTCTAGGGAGTGAGAGTGCTGGGTCCATACTGAGCAAAGATATCATTGCATCTTTCTCATGTGTAATCTTGCCAGTGGCAGCATGGAAAGTGTGGCAGCCATGTGGCCGAGAAGTTTGAGGAATTCCCTCGCAGTCAGGGCAGGTGAAAGGAGGGCAGATTGAAGGAGTTGGGTCAGGGAAAACACTTTTTCCTGAGTTAGGAAGGCCATCCTGAGGTCTGTTCTGATTCTGCATCCTAGGAAGACAATGTCTTGTGTGGGATTTAGGTAGGATTTGGGGAAATTTATGAGAAAAGTACAGTTTTGTACCTACCATAAATGTAGATGTCCGAGAGGTATGCATCTGCAGTCCTAACAAATGGGTTGTCCTGGCCTCAGGCAGCCCTTCGGTCGGCCGGATTCCAAAGTCTGGGTCTGGCCTCGGCTGCTTCACCCGACGTCATAGCTGCAGTTCTTCGGGTATAAAGGCATCAGCTGACGCCATTTTCCTCAGTGTTTCTTGCCCCAGATGCCAGATGCCCTCTAGGAAGGCTAAATTTGGATAAATGCAAATGTTTCCAAACAACATAGAGCAAATAGAAATAACCATGTATGTACATTTATACAAACAAATACACCATAATAGATTCCCCCAGCTAGCTACAAGATGGGCAAATACCCTAGGAGTACCACAGAGGGGAAGGAGGGTGGGTAATCCTGACTCCAGATGCATACCTCTCGGACATCT
This sequence comes from Protopterus annectens, assembly GCF_019279795.1. Lineage (NCBI taxonomy): Eukaryota > Metazoa > Chordata > Ceratodontiformes > Protopteridae > Protopterus > Protopterus annectens. The sequence continues at coordinate 610,956,205 of NC_056749.1, read as the reverse complement.
ACATTTATGGTAGGTACAAAACTGTACTATGTCCTTCAAGGATGCATCTGCAGTCCTAACAAATGGGTAGAATACCATAGCCAAACTGGGGGAGGAGACCCTAACAAGATTATGGTGTAGTTAAGATCCCTTGCAACACAGCAGTGGCAAAACCTGCTCGGGATCTGGAGTATAAGGGTAGATTATAATGCTTGGCAAATGTATGCACGGAGCTCCAAGTAGCAGCCTCTAAAATGTCTTTTGTAGTCACTCCTCGTAAAAAAGCTGTAGTAGTGGCTGTAGCCCTTGTGGAGTGAGGTCTGATATTTTCTGGAGTTGCCTTTCCATGATAAGAATAACAAAATCTAATGCAATTTCCTATCCATTTAGAGATTGTCTGTTTTGAAATTGCTTTTCCTTCCATTCCTGTGGCATATGCTACCAGAAGCTGGTCAGTTTTCTATTGTTCTTGGTTCTGTCCAGGTAGTAGCGCAATTGCCTATGCACATCCAAGGTATGCAGCAGTCTTTCTCCCCTGTTCTGTGGGTTGGGGAAGAATGTAGGTAGGTGGATTGCTTGGTTTAAAGATACCCTGGAGACCACCTTTGGCATAAAGGTAGGATTAGTTCTCATGGACACTCTATCCTGATGGAAGATAAGGAAGGGTTGCACTGCCATTAATGCCTGTAGTTCAGAAACCCTTCTTGCTGAAGTGATTGCAAGCAGGAAAGCAGTTTTCCATGATAAGTACTGTAATTCTGCTGTTGCTGCTGGTTCAAAAGGGGGGAGTGTCAATTTTTCTAGCACAAAATTCAAGTCCCATGTAGGCAATGGTGGCTTCCTTGGTGGCTTTACATTTTTGATTCCTCTCAGAAACTGCCTGAGTAGAGGATGAGAGAAGACTGGAGGATCCATGTTGTATTCTGCTGAAATAGCTGATGCATGAATCTTAATGGAAGGGTAGGACAAGCCATTGTGGAAAAGCTCTGCTAAGTATTCCAGGATGTTAGCTATGTTTACCAGTGCTACATTCTGCCCTTTTGCTGCACTCCAAAAGAGAAATCTTTTCCATTTCGCTGAATAAGTTTTCCTTGTTGAGGGTCTGCGAGCTTCCAAGATAATGTCCTTAACCCATTAGGATAAATCTGGGTTATTTTGTCTTATGCAATGCTCCAAGCAGCTAGCTGCAGTGTTTTCAGGTTCGGATGCAGGGTTTTGTAGTTGTTCTGTGTTAGCAGTAAAGGAACCAAGGGTAGAGGCCATGCGAGTTCCCGAGACATACTCCTTAGTAGTGGGTACCAGTGCTGTCTCGGCCAGTCTGGAGCTATCAGGATGATCCTTGGGTGGTCCTCTTTGATCTTCAATAGCACCTTGTGCATCAGAGGAACAGGAGGGAATGCATATGCTGTCAGGTTTTTCCAGCTGAAAGATAGGGAGTCCACCTTCCAGGCAAGTGGGTGGTATGTCCTTGTGCAGAATTTTTTCAATTGGTGATTGTGTGGGGATGCGAATAAGTCTATTTCTGGTAGTCCCCATTTCCTTGTGATGGATTTGAAGATGTCTGGATGCAGCATCCATTCGTGGGCATCCGTGGTAGTCCTGCTTAAGATGTCTGCTAGTATGTTTTGTTTTCCTGGCACAAATATTGCCTTGAGCTGTATGTTTAGGCTTAGGGCCACATTCCAGAGATCCATTGCCATCCGGCATAGAGGATATGAATGTGTGCCTCCCTGTTTGTTGATGTACCACATAACTGTGGTGTTGTCCGTCCTTATCAGCAATTGCCCCTGTTGAAGAAACGGTCTGAATGCTTGAATTGCCAGTTTTACTGCCAGCATCTCTTTTTGGTTTATGTGTAGGTTTAGCTGGTCTTGAGTCCATAAGCCTTGAATGCACTTGTCCAGCATGTGTGCACCCCAACCAAGGTCTGAGGTGTCTGTTGTGATAGTCTGGCTTGGTTGAGGGCTGTGGAAGGGCAGTCCTTTGTTCAATTGACAGGCCTGAGCCCACCATCGGAATTCTTGTTTCAGGCATGGAATTATTGGAATTTGGGTTTCTAGGCTGTGCTTGTGCTGAGACCATAAATTCCTGAGGTACCATTGCAACTTTCTCATATGTAGTCTGGCATGTGGGATCAATATTATGCAGGATGCCATGTAACCCAGGGCTTGCAGGACTTTCCTTGCTGTCAGCTGGTTCTGCGTTGTTAATGCCAAGAAGTAGAGTGGAAGCTGCTTTTGTTTTTCTGCTGTGAGGGATGCCATTTGATTTGATGTGTCTAGTTCTGCACCCAAGAAGGTTATCCTTTGGGATGGCAACAGCCTTGATTTTTTTATATTGACTGTGTATCCCAAGGCTTGCAGTAGATGAATGACCCTTTTCAAGTCTTTTGTTAATTTGTTTTTGTTGTCCGCTTGTAACAGGCAATCATCCAGGTAAGGGTAAATTTGAATTCCCTGAAGCCTGCAATGAGCAATTACTGATGCCAGGCATTTCTTGAATACTCTGGGTGCAGTAGATAAGCCAAAAGGCAATGCTGAGAATTGATAATGCTCTGATCCTGCAAGAAATCTGAGGTATCTTCTGCAATTTGGTCGTATGGGGACGTGCAGGTATGCCTCCTTGAGATCTAGAGTTACCAGCCAAGACTCCTTGCCCAGCATGGGAAGAAGCTGCTGTAGAGTCAGCATTTTGAATTTTGGGACAATGAGGTATGTGTTCAGATCAGACAGGTCTAGAATAGGTCTCCATTGATTTTCCTTCCTTGGCACCAGGAAAAGTCTGGTGTAAAATCCTTGCCCTTGTTCTATAGATGGTACCTTTTCTATAGCTCTCATCCTTTTTAAGTTGTCTATTTGTTGTAGAGCGTTTGCCATTTGATTTGGAGGTAGGTTTGGCATTCCTCTCTTCCTTGGTAGAGTATGGAAGTGAAACCTGTAACCTTTGTCTATTGTCTGTAAAATCCATTTGTCTCGTGTAATGCAATGCCAGTTTGCTGAAAATAAGGCTAGCTTTCCACCTAAGGGTGCTTCTAGTTGTTCCCTGGTAGGCGGCTTCAGAGCCAAGTCACTGTGATTGTCCTGTGGAAGTGGTAGTGGCTGGGTCTGCAGCAGTACTTTGCTGGTTGTTAGGCTGCCACTGACGTCCCCTGTAGGCACCTCTGGATTGTCCTCTGCCTCTTGTGCGCCTATTCCTGCCTCTCTGTGCTCTGCTGGTGTCTGGAAAGGACCAATTCTTGGAAGGCCAGTTCCTGCTAAACCTTGGAGGCTGGACCTGTAAGAAATCCTTGACTGTCTGGATAGATTTTGCTTTCTCTTCCACCTTCTTCAGCACTTGCTGTGCAGGAGAGCCAAACAAATTGTGTTTATCCATGGGAGCATCTAGGAGCTTTGATTTTACATGGTCTGGTAAGGACTGCTCTTTTAACCATGCATGCCTTCTGATCACTGTACTAGTCATAGCTGATCTAAAGGAGGCCTCCAGTGCATCATAGCCGCATTTTAAGGAATGATTACTGACCTGTTGTATGTTATGTACCATTTCCTGAAGTGACTTCCTGTCTAAAGGATCAGGAGAGGACAGCTTTTTAGATAACTGATCTAACATAAATTCCTGATACTGAATCATGTGGAATTGACAATTTAAGGCCCTAGCCGAAAGAGTAGCAGAAGTATAAACTTTTTTACCCCATCTCTCCAAGGCCCTAGATTCCCTTTCAGAGGGGAGTGGGTTTTTGGCAGAGGTAGCTGCTACAGCCTTGGGGCCTTGTGAAATAGTTTCAGGATCTGCCAAAGGAGCCTTATACAAGTGATTATGTGTGTCCGGAACCCTGCAGTATCTGTCGGGCTTAGCAGGGGCCGGAGGGAGTGAATCAGGAGCAGTACAAGCATCATTAAATGCATCATCCACAACTGTAAGTACTGGAGGAATGGCTAAAGGTCTATGCTGTGGCAAATGCAAGAAAGTCCTAAGCCTTTTCCTAGAGTCTGAGAAATCCTGGCCCTGCCATTGAAATTGTTCCCTCATAGCATGCAAGGTTTCCCCAAAAGAAAATTCCTCAGGAGGAGAGGCAGAAGGAATGGAATCCTCTGCATCAGAGTCCTCATATGGAGAATAAGGGCCCTCAGGGGGGTTTGTATTTTCTGATTCATCTGAGGAATAATCAGTGGAAACTGGCTCAGGGGGTTCTGCTCTAGGTCTCTTCTCTGGAGGGGGTTGAGAGGCCCTATCAGTGTGAGACTGGGATCCCCTGATCAAAGAAATGAGATCCTCTGCTAGACTAAGCATTTGAGTACTGGAGCTAGGCCTGTGTGCGGGGGCTTTAGTAGGCAAGGCCTTGGAAGTTTTAGCTGCTTTAGCCCTGGCAAAGGCCTTAATTGACATGGATGCAGGGGGCCTAGCAGCTCCACGTGCAGGAGTAGATACATCTAGGGGAATAGTATCTGATAAATCCTGAGAAACAGTAAGACCAGGTGGAATTTCAGTAGCAGATTCAGCTATGTTGGAGGAGGCCTCGGTAGTAGGAGGCATGCTTTCGGCCGAAGGAAGAACCGCAGACTCGGTTTCAGCCGAAACCGAGACACTCACGGTTGGTTTAACCGTGGTTTCGGCTGAAACCGTGGACCGCGAGTGTCGGTCCTTTTCCTTACGTTTTTTAGCTAAATGTGAAGTCGGAGTCTCCGACGGCATGATATAAGCAAAATCGGAGCCGAAAAACTCCTCTGCAAACTCCGACTGGCATCTAAGCGTCCGTCGGTTGAAGGAAGCACAGGCTAAACAAGCTGCTACGTCGTGGTCTGGGCCTAAACAAGGTAGGCAGTAAGAGTGGAAGTCTTTATGAGGTATTTGTTTCCCACAAGTTAAACAGGTATTCACTTTTTCTGACATCGGCTGAGGCAAGAAAGAGTCCCCAATGGGGTACTTAGCTTTTTAGAAGTCTTCGGTAGTAGTAATCTCTGGATCTGACCGACCGGCACTTGCGAACAGCTTCTGCTTCGGGCGCCACGCGGCAAGAAAGACTAAGGAAAATGGCGTCGGCTGATGCCTTTATACCCAAAGAACTGCAGCTATGACGTCGGGTGAAGTGCGACACCAGCCGAGGCAAGACCCAGACTTTGGAATCCGGCCGACCGAAGGGCTGCCTGAGGCCAGGACAACCCATTTGTTAGGACTGCAGATGCATCCTTGAAGGACATCCCTAGGGACTGCAGCAAGAGCAGGAGGTCCTCTGTGTGGGCTAGGAGGGTTTGTCTGTCTGCTGCTTGAATGATCAGATCATCTAGGTATGGGAAAATCTGCATACCTCTTGTTCTGCAGTAAGCAATGACTTGGGCTAGCCACTTTGTAAATACCCTTGGAGCAGTGGAGAGTCCAAAGGGCAAGGCACAAAACTGAAAATGCAAGGAGCCTGCTTTGAATCTGAGGAATTTTCTGGAGGATGGTTTTACTGGAATATGTAGATAGGCTTCTTTGATATCCAGGGTCACCATAGGTTCATAGGTTCATAGGTTCATACTAGGCTATCTGCCCAAGGGCATTTATAAGCCTAGCCCATAGTTATGTGGCTTTCACCACCCCTTTAGTTTGAATAAAAACTATGCCTATCATTTTTCTGTGCCTCTGTCAAGCAGTGACACTGAAGTAATCCCTGGGGTATATCTGCGATCTCCCATCCATTGGTCAAGATTCCTCTTGAACAAGGCCAGCGAGGTGCTCTGCCTCACATGTACCGGGATTTTGTTCCACAGCATAGGGAGTCTCTGGGTGATGAATCTGTCCCTCCAGCACGTTCTATTTATAACCGTGTCAAGGTTTAAGTCTCCGCCCTTGTGGTTCTGAGGGATCTAGATTTTTGAGGTGAAGCATATTCATCAAATCTGGGTTTGACATGGCCTTATATGTCAGGCACAGGTCACCTCTGAGCAAGCGGTATGAGACTGAATAGAGCTGGAGTTCTTTCAGTCGGGCAGCATAAGACATATTTTTGAGACCCTTTATCCTTTTGGTGAGGAACTTTTGGGGCCTTTCAAGCTGCATCAGGTGTCTGGTCAGATACATTCGAGCGGGCATTGTACTCAATCATAGGTCTAATGAGTGATGAGTACAGGGGGACGATGACCTCTCTTGATCTACATGTGAATCCCTTCATGATCAGGTGGGCGATATAGAAGGTTTTCCTAACTACTTTAGCAACATGAGTGTCAAACGAAACGCTACTGTCAACTTGGGTCCCCAGATCCCTGATGACTTTTTCTGTGCTCAGTGGATTGCCATCTATATGGTAGCTAGGGGTAACCTTGTTTTTCCCGAAGGGTATGACTATGAATTTTTTGGCGTTTAACTTCAGGCCATGGCTCTGGCACCAGTTATCCGTTTCTGTGAGGCCCTTCTGGAGGATATCTGTGTCAGATGTGTTTTCGACTATGGCCCAGTTGGCAGTCACCTGCGAAGTTGGGCAGCCATAACCCGCCTGTGTTTGCTTGTACGTCAGAAAAGTAGATGCGGAACAAGAGTGGACCCAGGACTGAGCCCTGTGGGACACCACTTGTGACAGGCTTTGAGTCTGACATGGCTCCAGCAACTCTGACCCTGTGGGTTCCGTCGCTTAGCCAGTTTGCAACCCATCTTGTGATGTATGGGTTTACATTCAAGCTGATGAGTTTTTCGATGATACCTGAGTGGGATATTGTGTTGAAGGCCTTTGCCAGGTCGAGGTACGCTGTATGGACTGCCTTTCCCTCATCAATGGCCTTGGTGACTGTCAAGTCAACCAAGTTTAAGAGGCAGGATCTGCCTTTGACAAAGCCAAACTGGGTTGGATCCAAAGTCTGCAAGTTCCCTATGTCTTTATTTATGAGTTCCATTATGATCCTCTCCATGGCTTTGCAGATGAGGCTTGTCAAGCTAATGGGGCGGTAATTTCCAGGGTCTGTGGAGGCACCGCCCTTATGAAGTGGGACCACAGTCGCCGTGCGCCACTCCGTGAGTGCGTATCCTGAGGTGAGGCTAAGATTAAACAGCTGTCCTAACTGTGGGTTTAATTCCTCGTTGAGTTCATGAAGCACACAGCCGGGGACACCATCCGGTCCCATGGATGCTGTGTTTTTTGCCTTAGTGAGGGCAGTTCTCACCTGGGCGTTGGAGATGTTTCGGGGGCTACAATCCTCTGGAATAGATATCTCTCCTTTTAGGGGGGAGAAGTTTGCACTGAACCTGTCAGCCAATATGTTAGCAATGTGTGTAGGTTCAGTAATTTTCACATCATTTTGAACTAATTCTGAGCATATCTGGGAGTTTCCTCCTAGGTTTCTAACATAGCTAAAGAAGGCCTTATGATTGTCTTTAGAGTCCTTGGCGATTTTTCTCTCAAAATTTGCCTTGGATGATTTTATGAGAGCTCTTAGTTTTTTACTTATAATGATCAAAGGCGTCTTACCTTTCAAGGATTTTGCTCTATCTTGTAGTAGCTTCCTCCTTTTGTTGTAGAGCTTGTTTATGGCTGGGGTCCACCAGACTGGGCGCTTGCCTTTGGTACAGAGAGTCTTAGTTTTGTTTGGGATTGCCTGATCCATGCAGTCCTGTAGGTGCTGGTAGAAGGCATTTGTAAGTGATTCAGCGGTTTGAGTAATGTTTACCACTGGCTCAGGGGCCTTAAAGGAGACCACACTAGTTTTTAGAAGTGTGAAATCGGCTTTTGAGAAGTTTTTCACTGTGGTCTTTTTGTTTCAGGTGGGGCGGGATGAGGACCTCCAGCGAGATTAGTTTATGATCTGATCTCACCAGTGAGGGTATACTTCGGTGTTGAACATTTTGATCCCATGTTCGTGATGATGAGATCAAGTATGTTTTCACCTCTTGTGGGGATGGTGACTAGTTGTTCCATGGCATTTGAGTTTATGAACTCCAGGAATCTTTGGGTTAGAGTGTTCGGGCTTGAGTAGTGTTCCCAGTCTATATTAGGGTAGTTGAAGTCACCTAGTATGATGGTGTTTGGAGATACATTTATCCCCTCCAATGTTTTCAGGAAGGCCATGTGAGGTTCCTGAGTTTCAGAGGGTGGCCTGTAACATGCTACAAATTGCAGAGCAGTCTTGCCTATGGTTAATTGCACCTGGATGGTCTCCGATGCATCGTGCGTTGCCACCAACCTTGAGGTGTGGGTGTCCTTTATGAATATGGACACCGCCCTCCTTTCTTGGTGTTGTCCGGATTTTGGGGCCGGAACGCATGATATGAGGTGAAACCTGTTAGTGCTGGGGTGCTCTCAGGAGCCTTGAACCAGGTTTCTGTCACAGCACAGACATCGATGTTCTCCATATTGAGAAGGGCCTCGAGTGCGTGCATCTTGAGATTGAGACTTCTGGCATTGAGCAGCATTACCCTTAGTTTTTTTTCCTTTTTGGTGTTCTAGGGTGGTAGCTTTAGAATTTGAGCCTTGCCTAAAAAAGGCACTATGGGGGTGGCAAGAGCCTTTGCCAATATCCGGAAGCCCAGGGGTGACAGGTGCAAGCCGTCCCTTGCGGAGCGTGGCTTGTCCAGCATGTCATCCCAGGCAGACAGACATTGGATCCCCTTTGAATGACACCAGAATTTAAGCCAATTATTAAAGCTGATCATCTTATCACTGTATTGTGGCATCATTCTAGGTGAAGGTAGGATACTGCTCAAGGTCAGGGTCATACCTGCCTGGGCTACATAATCAGAGAGCTCCTCGATGTCCCTTTTCATGTAGTCCAAGGAGGTACGTCTCAGGTCGTTGACTCCAGCGTGGACAATGACTGAGTCGTACTTGTACCTGCTGTTGAGAGACCTGAGTGCCTGCGTTATGTGGCGGATTCTAGCGCCCGACAGGCAGCTTACTGTGACCTTCTCCTTACTCAGTCTGGTGGCGGGCGTCAGTGTGTCTGACTATGGAATCACCAATGACAAGTGTGTCTGGCATTTTGTTTGGCCTTAAGGGCTGTGACTGTTTGACACTCTGACTGTGTGGTCTATGTGTTGCATGTGTTGGGTCGTGAGGTGGTAGTTGTTTGGGTGTCTGCTTTGGTGGCCTCTGCTGTTTTGGTAAATTTTTGATCAGAGCCTCGAGTATGTCTTTGTGTGAGTATGTGTATGATTTGAAGTTGTGATGGTACCATGTGTGACTGGGTATGTATTGTGTGTGGTTACCTTCTCCTCCTGTCTGGTCTTGCCAGTCCTATGTTGAGAGAGCTCAGCCTCCAGTTTGGCCGTATAGTTGCATCTCTCGCATGTATTTGTGTTTTGTGGGAGAAGGAGAGGATTGTCTGTGTACATGAGGCAATTGTAACATTGCCTCAATATTCCCAGGTTCACCAGTTGAGCTGGAGAGGACACTAGCAACTGATCCCTCGACATACTAGAAGTAGTAGATAAAGAACTTTCAAAGGACTCTGGGGAAAGTGGGTTTTAGGCTGGTGGGGTACTATCTATAATAAGAGTGCTTTATCAAGGTGCAAGTACTGTAGGAGTAAGTGCTAGGCTTTACAGATAGAGAATAGTCTACTTGGGAATAAAGTAGAGATGAACTTTTCAGTTATAGGATATGCTGGTTAGATCAGCAGTACAGTTTAGCGTGTTTTATAGCAGGGGGCTGAAGGGAGCTAGGAATTGGCCCAAACGACCAATGGACTACTAGTTTCTGGCTGAAACTTCACCAAATCGGACAAAAAGGCCGCTCAGTGCTTCCCACTCCCACTGGTAAGCAAAGAAACTTCCCTCCTTCCTAATAAGGCAATGGATCAGTAACAGGAACTAAAAACAAAGCCCAGGGATCAGCAACTCTGAAACTGGACTACTCTAGTTCAGTAAAGTGGGAAAACAAGAGATTTTTGTTTTATTACAGAGATAAGGAAAAAACAGACAGTAAATGCTATAAATGCTGTAAATCGGCTAGCAAACGTTAGTGTGTAGCCTACAGAAACAATTTGCAACAATTAGTAACTTAAAGTGCAATAAACAGTGTAAAATGCAGAAATCACTTAAAGTAGCAGTAAAACAGGGGAAATGCAGTCGCTAGCTTAATAACAGTGGAAAAGCCACAAAAAATACTTATATCTGGTAGAAAGTCACTCTTTTAGCTCTCTGCTGCTTGGATCACTCTGCAGGCCACCACGAGGATCTGTGCAGAGTTGGTACAAGCTGGAAAACGCGTGTTTAGCGTGTTTTATAGCAGGGGGCTGAAAGGACCTAGGAATTGGCCCAAAACGACCAATAGACTACTAGTTTCTGGCTGAAACTTCACCAATTCGGACAAAAAGGCTGCTCAGTGCTTCCCACTCCCACTGGTAAGCAAAGAAACTTCCCTCCTTCCTAATAAGGCAATGGATCAGTAACAGGAACTAAAATCAAAGCCCAGGGATCAGCAACTCTGAAACTGGACTACTCTAGTTCAGTAAGGTGGGAAAACAAGAGATTTTTTTTTTTTTTTTTTTTTACAGAGACAAGGAAAAAAACAGACAGTAAATGCTTTTAAGTGGCTAGCACACTTGAGTGTGTTAGCCTACAGGTAAAATTAAGCAACAAATAACTTTTTAAGAGTGCAAAACAGTTAATCAACACAAAAACAGTTTAAATAGAATGCAGAGCTGTATAAACAGGCTAAGATGCAGTCGCTAAGCAGTAAATATTCAAAAAGCCAGAAAAAAATACTTAAATCAGTTATAGCAGATACAGTTATAACAAATGCTCTGAAAGATACTGTATATTTCCAATATGTTTGAGAAGGACAGTCAGAACACAAGAAGGTTCAGGCGAAAAAGAAAAAAAAAAAGTTTTGTTTTACTTTTTGAAAAGGGAAAAAGGAGGAACAGAAGGCCTTATCAAATGTTCTCTCTGTATTAAGAAGAATGAGCTAATGACACTAGACTGGGAGGTGTGTCACAGTAGGGGCGGGCAACTGCAAAGCCACCAAGTATAAGAGCAAGACACCAACAGGGAGGGTGGGACAATAATAGCCTAAGACAGCAAGCCCTACAGATTCTGAAAGTTTTTTAAACAGATAAAGATTTCTGAAGATTCTGAATAGACAAAGTGCTTTATATATATTAAATTATAAAAACAGTAATCTGTAAAAATAATCAAAAAAGATACTTATATTTTGTAGCTCAGTTGCGGTCAAACAACTTCTCCAACCTGCACTGTGTGCAAAGACAAAGACCAGAACAACAACTTTTTTTTTTTACAAGAACACAAAAGAACCAGCCCCCACTAGCCAAGAGATAATTACACAGAGTAAATGTTTCAGTTTATACAATAGCCTAAGACAGCAAGCCCTACAGATTCTGAAAGTTTTTTAAACAGATAAAGATTTCTGAAGATTCTGAATAGACAAAGTGCTTTATATATATATTAAATTATAAAAACAGTAATCTGTAAAAATAATCAAAAAAGATACTTATATTTTGTAGCTCAGTTGCGGTCAAACAACTTCTCCAATGAGGGTCTGGGGAAGGATGAGGGGAAAGAGAATGGGCAGTGTTATCATCCTGAAGGAAGGAACCTTCAGGAATGGGTTGAGGTGGGAAAGGTCTAGGGTGGGTCTCCATAGTCCCTCCTTCCTGGGCAGCAGAAAAATTCTGGAGTAGAAGCCTCTCCCTCGAGCAGAGGGGGGAATGAGTTCTATGGTGCCTTGGAGCAACAGGTTGTTTAGAACCTCGGGGAGGAGGGACCATTGTGAGGGTGGAGGTAGTGGTATAGGAACTTTTGGGGAGAAGGACATCCAAGACATGAAGCAACCCTCCTTCAGGATAGACAAAACCCATTTGTCAGATGTCACTAGGGCCCATGCAGGGAGGCAGTGACAGAGATGGGAGGGTAGAGGTATAGTGGGAGGGCGGGGTTAGAAAAGGATGCAGGCAGTCATGCTGCCTACCCTTTCTGGAAAGGGAGGTTTCTGGGCGGAGGCTTGAGGTGTTCTAGGCTGAGTAGTCTGCCTCCTGTGTGGTCTTCTAGACCTGGAAGGGGCAGGGGGACTAGAAGAATTCCTAATAAACTGTGTCTTGGCTGGGTAGTTTCTTTGAAATTTTGGGATTGGGGAGACAAGAAGATGCTTTAGATCCTGAAGCTCTTTCCCTTTTTGCTGAAGTGACTTAAAGAGATCAGCTACCTTGGAGTCAAAAAGGGCAGTGTGATCCACAGGAGCATCCAAGAGTTTGGCCTTAAAGTCATCTGGTAAAGGCTGAAGATGCAGCAAGAGTATCTCCTCAAAATAGAGGAAGATGCAGCTGACCTGGCAGAGGCCTCTGCTGCATCATATGCACACCTTAGGGAATGTTTATTGACTTGGGAGATGAGCCCAACCAAGGAAGACAGGGATGCCTTTGCAGAGCAGTCAGGGAGCTCATTAAGTTCCTTAGAAGCTTTGTTCAGTAAGGCCAAAGAGTATTTGGCCATGTGTGATTGATTATTTGTAGCCCTAAAGGCAAGAGTAGCTGAAGTGTATATCTTCTTCCCCCACCTCTTCATGGCCTTGCTGTCTTTATCTGCAGCCAGGACAGTGGTAGTAGGGAGAAGTTTGGTACCCCTATCAGTGGCAATAGAAAAGGTTGCTGGGTCAGCTGGCAGGCATTTAAAAAGAAATTTGTCTGCATCAAGTACTCTATACAACTGGTCTGCCCTTCTAGGGGCAGGTGGCTGGGAATCAGGGTTAACACATGCTGCTTCAAAAGCATCCAGGAAGGCAGGCTGGACGGGAGGAATAGGGGGCCGGGTTAGGAAATTCCATCTGGATCAAGTCATAGAATCTTTTCTGTTGCTCAGACATGTCTGAGCAATCCCATTTAAAATGTTCCCTCAAAAGATTAACAGTGTCTCCAATGATAAGGTCTTCCACAGGGAAGTCAGGTTCAGCAGAGGCTTCTTCTGGGGATCCACACCCCAGAGGGGAAGATATCTGTGAAGAGTAGGATAAGGAGTCCTTTGAGGAGTCAGACATTTCTTCTTCTGCAGGATGGCTAACAGTAGTCTCTGGCTGAATAGGCCTGGGACTAAGAAGAGGTGGAGCAACATGAGGGAGGTCAGACATAGGCCTAAGGGCCAAGAAGGCATTGTAGAGACTCTGACTGAAGGCCTGCCAGTCTGGCAAGGCCTCAGGGGTTGAAGCAACATGCTTTGTTTTTTTTTTTCTTTGCAGGCCTAACTGGCGTCTGGCTGGTTGGCCTTGAAGAAATAGAAGGAACGGCAGAGGCCTTCTCCAAAGCATCCATCTCAGAAGCTGGTGCCCGAATCAGGCACGAGGATATCCTCCCCAGACATGTTGTCCACTCTGGATTTTGCGGCCTCCTGGTAGGTACCTGCTTTACCTGGTGTGGTAGATGCCGGTTCCTCGGCCAATCTAATGGTGGCTACAGGCTAGAAATCGGCAGAGGGATGCGTGGTAGAAATGTACGGATCTGCTTGCTTGGCCCTCTTCCTAGGTGGTTCAGACGGGGCGTCGGTAGCGGCTTCCATTCTGAGAGCAATCTAACACGCTGGTTTTCGAGGTATAGGTCAAGGGCCTGTATTTGATGATGAAGGGTCTTAGGGACAAATGACTTACAAATGACACAGCTCTTATAATCGTGTTCCCTACCCAAACAAAAAAGACACTGGTCCCAAAAGGAGAGATATCTATTCCAGAGGATTGTAGCCCCCCAAACATCTCCAACGCCCAGGTGAGAACTGCCCTCACTAAGGCAAAAAACACAGCATCCATGGGACCGGATGGTGTCCCCGGCTGTGTGCTTCATGAACTCAATGAGGAATTAAACCCACAGTTAGGACAGCTGTTTAATCTTAGCCTCACCTCAGGATACGTACCCAAGGAGTGGCGCACGGTGACTGTGGTCCCACTTCATAAGGGCGGTGCCTCCACAGACCCTGGAAATTACCGCCCATTAGCTTGACAAGCCTTATCTGCAAAGCCATGGAGAGGATCATAATGGAACTCATAAATAAAGACATAGGAACTTGCAGACTTTGGATCCAACTCAGTTTGGCTTTGTCAAAGGCAGATCCTGCCTCTTAAACTTGGTTGACTTTTTGAGACAGTCACCAAGGCCATTGATGAGGGAAAGGCAGTCCATACAGCCTACCTCGACCTGGCAAAGGCCTTCACACAATACCCCACTCAGGTATCATCGAAAAACTCATCAGCTTGAATGTAAACCCATACATCACAAGATGGGTTGCAAACTGGCTAAGTGACAGAACCCACAGGGTCAGAGTTGCTGGAGCCATGTCAGACTCAAAGCCTGTCACAAGTGGTGTCCCACAGGGCTCAGTCCTGGGTCCACTCTTGTTCGGCATCTACTTTCTGAAGTACAAGCAAACACAGGAGGGTTATGGCTGACAAAGTTTGCAGATGACTGCAAACTGGGCCATAGTCGAAAACACATCTGACACAGATATCCTCCAGAAGGGCCTCACAGAAATGGATAACTGGTGCCAGAGCCATGGCCTGAAGTTAAACGCCAAAAATGCATAGTCATACCCTTTGGGAAAAACAAGGCTACCCCTAGCTACCATATAGGTGGCAATCCACTGAGCACAGAAAAGTCATCAGAGATCTGGGGACCCAGGTTGACAGTAGCCTTCGCTTGACACTCATGTTGCTAAAGTAGTTAGGAAAACCTTCTATATCACCCACCTGATCATGAAGGGATTCACATCTAGATCAAGGGAGGTCATCGTCCCCTGTACTCATCACTTATTAGACCTATGATTGAGTACAATGCCCGTTCGAATGTATCTGACCAGACACCTGCTGCAGCTTGAAAGGCCCCAAAAGTTCCTCACCAAAAGGATAAAGGGTCTCAAAAATATGTCTTATGCTGCCCGACTGAAAGAACTCCAGCTCTATTCAGTCTCATACCGCTTGCTCAGAGGTGACCTGTGCCTGACATATAAGGCCATGTCAAACCCAGATTTGATGAATATGCTTCACCTCAAAAATCTAGATCCCTCAGAACCACAAGGGCGGAGACTTAAACCTTGACACGGTTATAAATAGAACGTGCTGGAGGGACAGATTCATCACCCAGAGACTCCCTATGCT
Source organism: Protopterus annectens (assembly GCF_019279795.1). Taxonomy (NCBI): domain Eukaryota; kingdom Metazoa; phylum Chordata; order Ceratodontiformes; family Protopteridae; genus Protopterus; species Protopterus annectens. The sequence continues at coordinate 610,941,174 of NC_056749.1, read as the reverse complement.
GTGGAACAAAATCCCGGTACATGTGAGGCAGAGCACCTCTCTGGTCTTGTTCAAGAGGAATCTTGACCAATGGATGGGAGATTGCAGATATACCCCAGGGATTACTTCAGCGTCACTGCTTGACAGAGGCACAGCAAAATGATAGGCATAGTTTTTATTCAAACTAAAGGGGTGGCGAAAGCCACATAACTATGGGCTAGGCTTATAAATGCCCTTGGGCAGATAGCCTAGTATGAACCTATGAACCTATGAACCTATGGTCATGGGCATCTTTGTGGGGAATCTGGCGACCACAGTTGCACTTGCTCTTACCGGACATTAACAGACTATAGTAATTACAAAAGGACTAAAGAAAATCCCCAATGGGGTACTTATCTTAATGCGAAACTGATCTGACTTCCGCAAGTAGCAGGAATACCTGGCATACGGCTGGCGGCTGAAAAGTTTTGAGGACTGGTGCGAGCAGATGTCACTATTATGGCCCACGTACCAGCCTACACGTCAGACATCTGACGCACCAACAGGGACTGAAAAACCTTTGGAAATCTGGCCGAACAAGCTGATGGGAAGAAGGGTAAACCCACTAGTGAATACTGCAACATTGGAATAGAAGGACATCTTGAACAGCACAGCACTCTCCTGAATGGTAAACAGATCAATCTCCAGCATGGATCACTCCACAAAACTGCCTAATGACTATCTTAATAGGTTCACAGGTTAATAGATAACTACTATGCTATCAGTCTAAAGTTATTACAAGCTTAGTCAATAACTTGAGGTCAAAATCAAACCCTATACTGGAATTTTCAAGAATGTAGCTGAGGCTCAAGGCATCTAGAAGTTTGAAAAACATGGAATGTGGAACACTCCTAAAAAGGCATTAGACTTGTAGACCTAATCCCAAATGTTTATTACTCCTTCTGTAGAGGTGGTAAAAGTGAGATCCACCTTGCCTTTAAGGTACCATACCAGTGATGTACTTAACCTCATAAGTAAATGCTTAGGTTTCAAAAGCATCTCCAGAACCTGAAGGGTTATGTAAATTACCTTCAGCTTGGGAAGGATGATAAAAAGTTGTTTTGCCTGCTCAAAATTCTGTCTCTATTCCAAGGCAGATATAAAGTGAGCTCCACCACTCTCAAACATGTGCCACAACATGAGGCACAGTGAAACAGAAAGGGGGAAGAAAGTAGAACACTGCCCTCCAGGATACAAGTCAAGACCCTGTATCCTAAGTTCATGGAAGGATCTCAAATGAAGAGAAGATCCAAAAAAAACTACTGATCTTGTGGCTATTGATAACGAGCTGCTGTTTTAAAAATCCACATGTGAAGATGGCTCAAAAGACCCATAAATGCCACTGCTGATCCAAGATGCACAAAATGGGATACACGTCTGGACTCGCCTTCAAAAACATCCCACCAAGTCAGGTCCAACAGTTCCTGGGCCTCTTTTTATGGAAGAAAAATAGAATCCTGTGCAGTGTATCAAACTGCCCTTATAAAAAAGATGGTGTGTACTAGAAATGCAGTGGACTTTAACAAGTTGATAACAACTTCAAGTGACTACTGCAAAATAACGTCCAAGGCAGCATCAGCATCTAGGACTTTTACTTTCAAAAGCTTCATGTGTTCTCAATTTGGCTCCAAAAACAGTGAATTTCAAATAAGTCCATAAGTGCACACACCCTTGACAGAAGGCTTCAGTTTTACAGACAGACAAGGCAAAAAAAGACATCTCAAGTAATAATCGTATGTGAGAGACTTAACACTGTCTATATTACAAAATCTACAAGAAGATCGTCAACAGTATTTCCAAGCAGCCAGATTGCAAGGTGTAGAGGGTTGAAGCCCTGACTGTACCGCATGAGGTCTAGCAGTAGCATAGCTAGGTCAGGGAGAGAGGGGCAACTACCCTGTTGGAAAAGGGTTGGGGTATATGATCAGCTGATCCCAAGCTCTCTTTAATGCAATACTAGCTTTTAAAAGCCAGTATTGCATTTGTGGTCAAACCAGAGTGTGTTGTAGTACTCCATGTGTGGTCTAAACTGTAGCAAGTGGTTGGCTACAGTTTAAAAGGAAAAATGTTCTTTTTTTTTTTTTAAATTGAAACCTGACAGCTGTAGCACTCCATGCAGGCAGGGTATAAACTGTAGTAACTATATGCTACATTTGTAGCAAGCAGTTTGCTACAGTTTAAAAATTAGAATTTTTTTTCTTTTCAACTAAAACACAATCAGTGTAGAGCTAGGTGCAAGCAGGGTTTAAACAGATTGCTTCAGTTTTAAATGTTTTTTTTTAAATAAACTGGGCAGGGCAGAGAAACAGAACTTGAATGGCTGGAATGGGGAGTAATGCATCTGGCCCCCTGGTTGGTGTGCCAGTAGAAGGAATGTCATTTAGAAGCTGGAGGAGTGGGGATTGGATCTAACTGTAATAAGCCAATCACTTACAATGTGCCAATCAGCGTATTACAGTGAAATGCTTTTTATTGTTTTGCCCTTCACTTGAAATGTTAAGAGAGTGGGGGGGCTGGTTTATAGTACCGATCCAGGGCACTGGTTGAATCAGCTATGCTTCTGAGGTCTAGATTCAACTTCCCTGCCATACAGAAACCGAATGACTGAGGAAATTAGCTTAAATTTGATGTTATCATCCATAACATTACAAGGGCTAAGGTTTCTATCCTGTGGCCTAAGTAATACCTATCAACAACCAAGTCTGAGCTAGGGATAAGAACAGTAAAAAGACTTTGCCAAGAAAAGGAAAGCACTCTGTCTAAAATGCAGTGCATGGCATCCACCCATGCTAAAGGTGTAACACACCAATGCATCTGATGACACCATAGGTATATAAAAAAAATCCTATTCCCACCTGCAACTATGAAAAACTATGAAAGATATTAGTGGAGAAGTATGAGGCTTTAAATAAAATATTTTCAACTCTGAATTCCAAACTTCATTAAAAGGGACAATTGAAGAGGCCAACAAAGAACTACTCATACCACATATACTATGTAACTGGTCAGCCTGCCGTATGCCCTGCCAGTCCCACATTTTAATTAACATAGCTATTTTGTCAAGAAAATAATTTTATCTAGGAGGTACGGAAGTCCTCAAAATAGTTCAGACAATTGATGGGCTACATATGAGATTTTGGAAAATCTGTAGTGACTAACAAGAATGAGGTCTATAATACCTGACAAAGTGCACCAGACAGCTAAGCAGGGGATGAAGCTTTCAAGTACAAACTGCCCAAGGAGAGAAGGCATGATGCTCTTTGCTTCTCATGACCTCCAAAACTACTGATCCTATTTCATTCAGTTCATACGATCTGACTACGAGGAAGTGAGCTGCTTGTCAGATTCGATCTTGTCTTCTGCCAGTACGCCTTGCCTTCAGCTCCTTCAGAAAATCTCTAACGATTCCCCTGTATCCCCTAGGCCCTCATATCTTGTTCACCACCATTAGCAGTCAGATGGATCTTAGTCAGCTAAATGCTCCAATAATTTTATCTACTGCTATAGTTACTAGCCTTTTTTCTCATACAGGCCACTTTAGGATTTATATAAACTCTTTCTATTTCCCCAGTCACATTTATAAGTTTCTTCAGTTGTTTCTTGGCATTAGGCAGGAATCCCAATATTTCCCTGCCATTCATTTATATTGGTTAGAGGTTTTTTTTTCCATTTATAGCTATTTACTGTCAATTTTTGCTGTTCATTTTTTCATCTTGTTATAAGTTAGTTTTCTTCAAGGTACCAATGCTTCAAGAAGATCAACCAGTGTTGACACAAAATCCCACTCAGCACACATACACTCTTTGTGTAGTGCCTCGGGCCAGGTCATATTTCTGTGGAATGTGTCATATACAAGGTCTTTGGGCCCCATTCCCTACTGGAATGAGTTTCAGGCTGCCACTACTGACAAGCTAGCAAAAGAAAAAAAAAAAAAAAGAAAAGGCTAAGGAAAGGGATATGGAGTGTCAGGAAAGGAAACCTGAAGAAGCAAGCCCATCTTCAGCTCTGAAGATTTCAAGGCAGGACTTGGCATATCCACCTTTGGCACCAGTGTTGGTGTGTGCGACCTCTCCTCTGGGTCTGACGACTTTGGTGACTATTGTTATCTGGGACAGGACTCAAAGAAGACTCTCAATGGACAATCTACAGAAAGGGAGTTGTCTCAGTGTTTAATCTCCCATCTTCCATCTAGGTCCTTCCCTTCAGACTTTCAGTTCCTTCAGAAGTACAAAACATGTAGAATGGGATGAAATGAGGACTTTTCTGAAGGCACAGCTTAAGATGTGTGCTGTCTGGATCCCCCTTCAATCTCCAGGGTGGATTGGGCTGACCCACAGTCACCTTTATTAGATCCTTTCCTGGTCCCTATTTTGGCAACAGTGGTCTTTGGGTCAACAAAACAGCCAAAACCTTTGTGCTCTTTGCCAAACAGTGCTTCAGTCTTCACATTGACGCTTATTCATCTGACTTAGTTGATGCAGCAACTTACAGGGTCTCAGAGCCAACAGCTCAACATTTACTCTTCGGCACTGTCCTCAGAACCAGTCCATTTGGTGCACTTCTCAGTATCACTGTCTTCCGCCTTTGATGTGATGGTTCCAGTCTCCATTTCAAGACTGTCAAAGTTGTTAACATTAGGACTTACTTCACTGGTGCCACTTACATCCACTTCAAAGTGGGTGGACACAGCACCTGGTCAAGGATCGATGATGCCAAAAAACTAGGCTCAGCCTTTGAACCTATGGAGAAGATGACTATCCGTACTTCGAGAGAACTTATACAGCCTCCATCTAAATATGCTCCACAACCCTGGCACCCAGCAGTCAATCCTTCAACAATCTCATCAGACATCCCTATTTCAGAGTAGAATGGAAAGCCTCAAAGAACCTAAACAGGTTTAGTTCTACTCCCCTGGAGATTTGGAAAAGCCCACCCCAGATATTCCCAAGAAAAGGATGTGCAAAGGGAGGCACATGGATTCCCTACAGACTCATTAATGTCTGGTGCCAAGTTGGGTTTTCAAGAAGGTTCTCCTCAATCCCCTCCTGAAGATGCCACCTTTGGCACAATCCTTGAATTCATGCAACAGAAGCAGTCTTGGTCCACTGAATCCCCCCCCCCCCACCGGATAAGGAGGTGTCATTTAAGACCTACCACTCTGTGTCTTATATCTTCTAGATGGTCCCCTCCTGCCAACCCACTTAAAGATTTGGCCACCAGGAAGGAATGGCAGGAACTAGACTCCACTGAGGCTATCCCCATAAAGCCTGATAAAATATTTTGTCCCCTTAAGGATAGGCAGTGCTGGCCCAATAGGACTCTGGTGTACTGTTATCATAGCAGCAGTCACTGAGAGACAGAGAGCTGTAAGATGATGCAGTAGCGCTCCATCTGACTAACAAGTAGTCTAGAGAGTCTAGGATATGCTTCTGCTTTGGGTATCTTTACCCTGAGACAATTACACTATGAAATACATAAGAATCACTTCCAAACAGATTAAGCAGAAGTTTAGACTCTGAGAAAGCCACCCACAGATGAGTCTAGAAAACATGTTAAGACTCACAAGAGTACTGTGCTGAACATTACCAATCTCTTTATACAGATGTTGCATAATGAAGCTGATGGAGCAGCCAGGGCAGCAGTAACAGGCATTACATTGATGCACCATGCCTGTCTCCATCTTTATGATTTTGTGGACAATTTCAAGGTGTCCCCCACCACAGACCCTTACAATGAATCCGCCTTGTTTGGATCTACACAGAAAGACAAAATGTTGAGGTGTGAGCAAGAAAGGAAGATATGGTCTGCCATAGCTATCTGATTTGAGACGTCGTAAAGATCCTACAACAGGAATTAGAAGGGATCCAAGTCCATATGGTTTTGAAAACCTCAACTTTAGCCTTTTGACTCCCCCAACTGATAAGGGTGGCCCTTGTAGAAGCAACCCTCTTCAATGAGCACTGAATAAGAACTAGAGGTCATCTGCAAAACCAGGGCTTTCAGGGTCCCTCCAGCTTTCTTAAAGGCTTTCCTGACTGTTCTCTTGCAGAGGCAGTTGGGTGGGGGAGGACAATTATGTCTTCCCTCTGGTGCATTGACTGCCATCACACAGGTAATCTCAATGAGAGAAACTGTGTCCAGTGGCTATACAATACCCTTTTCCCATCCTCCTTTCTGTCACTAACAGATGCATCTACACGTCCCACCCCATCAGTGAAAAGTGGATAGAAAAGGACATTGCAGCTCACTTAAAAAAAAAAAGAGGTCTCACCAGACCAAAGAGGGCCATGAATCTACTCAACAATGTTTCTGGTTGGGGACTTCCAAGATGGCTGCACACTGAGTAACAGCTTGTTTCTAGCTCTCCCAGTGTGAAAACAGAAACTCAGAAGAGAAAGCCAGGAGACTTGTGTTTATGAGTAAATTTCCGTAACTGGCTACTAAGTGCATTGCCTGGATGCCAGGAATAAAGAAATACAGAAGACCTGGGAAAAAAATCAGCTACAAAAAGTGAGAAAGAAACACTGACTGGGGAAAGTTCTGAAGCTGTTAGGCAAAAAGCAAAACAACCTTCAGACATGACTTCCAATAACCTACAGGAAGATATAAGACAACTGCATACAGACCTGGTTAAACTAAATAAAACGCTGATGGGGTATATCAACACAAACAACAAAAGGCTGGAAAAATGGAAAAAGCTTGAAACAGATATTCAGATGAGCTGATAAAGCTGCAAAATTCAGAGGTCGAAATGAAGAAAAAGGCTGGCTGTATATGAGACTGCTCAGAAAGAGATGTTTCAAAAAATAATAGAATTACAGGACAGAACATGTAGGAAAAAACTGAGATTTTCAGCTATACCAGAGAAGCTGGAAGGAACAGACTGCATTAATTTTATGAAAGCACAAATAATTAATTGGACTTTCATTCCACAGTAAGAGCTGTTAGTTGAAAGGGCACATCATGTGTATGCTCCAAACCTAGAAATGAAGCATACACAGGATTTGGGCGATGGACAAAGTACAGTTGTGAACACTTACCATAAATGTAGATGTTCGAGTGTATTCACTATTGCAGTCATTACACTTGGGTAATCCTGCTGGCAGGCTACCCTCAGTCGGCCTGAATTCCAAAGTCTAGGTCCAGCGTTGGTTGTTGTCGCCTCTTCCCTGACGTCAGTGCACCAGGGGTATAAAAGATGAAGCCGACGCCATTTTCTTCAGTTTTTCTTGCCCCAGATGTCAGGTGCCCCCAAAAAGGATAGGCTAGAAGTATGCCAATCAAACATGCATGCACCAAAAAATATAATACCTTCATCTACAAGCAAATACACCACATAGGTTGTATAGATTAGAGAAGTGTAGATAAGTTCCAGCAAAGAGATGGGGGATATTGGGTGGGTAACATGGACTGCAACAGTGAATACACTCGAACATCTACATTTATGGTAAGTGTACACAACTGTACTATGTTCTTCGTGTTTCACTGTTGCAGTCATTACACTTGGGTTGAATCCCAAAGCTATGGTTGGGAGGTTGGAGCTAAATAGCATTAGGAGCGGCTATGAGGCTCTGCAGAACTGCAGTGGCAAAGCCTGCCATGGATTTAGAGTAGAGTGGTAAATGACAGTGCTTTGTAAAGGTGTGCACTGAACTCCAGGTAGCAGCCTCTAAAATGTCTTTGGTTGGTACTCCCCTGAGGAAGGCTGCTGAAGTGGCTGCTGCTCTGGTTGAATGTGGCCTAATGCCCTTAGGCACTGGCTTGCCATGTTGTGAATAGGAGAAACGAATGCAGTGGCCTATCCACTTTGAAATAGTCTGCTTTGAGATAGCCTTTCCTTGTGATCCTGCAGCATATGCCACTAGTAGTTGCTCCGTCTTTCTGAAAGCTTTGGTCCTGTTCAAGTAGAAGCGTAGCTGTCTGTGTATGTCTAAAGAATGCAGAATTCTCTCCCCCTTATTCTGTGGGTTTGGATAAAAAGTAGGTAGATGAATAGTTTGGTTAAGGGCCACACTGGACACTACCTTAGGCATAAATGTCAGGTTTGTCCTCAGAGAAAACCTGTCTGGATAAAAAATGATAAAAGGTTCCAAAGCCATGAGTGCCTGTAGCTCTGAGACTCGTCTTGCAGAGGTTATTGCTAGGAGCAGAGCTGTTTTCCAATATAAAAACTTTATATCAGCTGTAGCGGCTGGCTCAGAAGGGGGCAGAGTGAGTTTTTCCAAAACATAATTGAGGTCCCATGCAGGTATTGGTGATCTCCTTGGAGGCCTTACGTTTTTGGCTCCTCTGAGGTATTGCCTTAACAAAGGATGAGAAAAGATTGGTGGCTCTGTAATGTAATGAGCTGAAATGGCAGAGGCATGAATTTTAATTGATGAAAAGGATAGGCCTTTGTCCAGCATCTCAGTTAAGTATTGCAAAATCTGAGGAATATTTGGTACTGCTGTGTCAATTCCTTGTGCCTGGTTCCAGGCATAGAATCTCTTCCATTTTCCAGCATAGGATTTTCTAGTACTAGGCCTCCTAGCCTCCAAAATGACATCCATCACCGTTTTAGTGAGAGATGTGTTTTGTATGACTACATTATCCGCCATGCTGCCAGACTTAAGGTCTTGAGTTGGCTGTGCAGGATCTGATTGTTTTGTTGGGACAGTAGGTGAGGTATTTGAGGTAAGGTCCAGGCTGGGCATTGAGACAAGTTCCTTAGGATTGGATACCAGTACTGGCGGGGCCAGTCTGGGGCAATCAGTTTAATTTTTGGCTTCTCTTGTCTGACCTTTAGGAGTACCTTGGGGAGGAGAGGCAGTGAAGGAAAGGCATATACTGTTAAGTTTTTCCAGCTGAAAGATAGGGCATCCACATTCCATGCTTGTCTGTGATAAGTCCTTGTGCAGAATCTCTTTAGTTGGCAGTTGTGAGGAGAGGCAAATAGGTCTATGTCCGGGCATCCCCAGTTCCTTGTTATTATGTTGAAGACTTGTGGATCCAATTTCCACTCGTGGGGGGGGGGGGGGGGGGGGTCCATGAGTTTTCTGCTTAGTTCGTCTGCCAGAGTATTTATCTTTCCTGGCAGGAATTGTGCCTGCAGATGTACTTGGTAAGTCAATGTTGTGTCCCACAAAGTCATGGCTAGTCTGCAGAGGGGGTAAGAATGAGTGCCTCCCTGCTTGTTTATATACCACATGACCGTGGTATTGTCTGTCTTTATCAGTAGTTGTCCCAGATGAAGTAGGTCCTTGAGGGCAGTCAGGGCATTCTGAACAGCTAGCATCTCTTTTTGATTGATATGTAGATGCATTTGGTTGGCAGACCATGTGCCTTGAATACATCTTCCTGCCATGTGTGCCCCCCCAGGCATAATCTGATTCATCTGTTGTCAGTGTCTGCCTGGCTGGGGGTAAGGTGAAAGGCTGTCCCTTGTTCTGGTGACAGGCCTTTGCCCACCATCGAAACTCCTGTTGCAAGCAGGGAATGAGAGTAATTATTGTTTCCAGGCTGTGGCAATGATGAGTCCAAACACTTTTTAGGTACCATTGAAGTTTCCTCATATGCAGTCTTGCATATGGAATTAGTAGACTGCAGGATGCCATGAAGCCCAAAGCCTGCAGAATTTTTCTTGCAGTTAACTGGGCCTTTGTTGCCAACAGTTTGAAATAAGTAGTCGGTTGCCTTTGTTTGTCTGGCGTGAGATAAGCCATCTGGGCAGTTGTATTTAAGCTTGCACCCAGGAATATTATCTCTTGAGAGGGTACTAGTTTTGATTTTTGTTTGTTGACTGTGTACCCTAGGCATGGTAGTAATCTCTTTACAAACGCCAGATGCTGTAGTAGGATGTCCTTGTTCTGTGCTTGTATGAGGCAGTCGTCCAAGTAAGAATATATTTGTATTCCTCTTTGTCTGCAAAATGCAATTACTGGTGCAGGCACTTTGTGAAGACCCTGGGCGCAGCAGATAAGCCAAAGGGCAGTGCAGAGAATTGGTAGTGCATTGAGCCAGCTTTGAATCTGAGGTATCTTCTGCATGTTTGTCTGATTGGGACATGCAGGTATGCCTCTTTTAGGTCTAAAGTCATAAGCCAAGCCTTCTTGCCCAGCATGGGCAGAAGCTGCTGTAAGGTCAACATTTTGAATTTTGGTATATCCAGATATGTGTTTAGAATAGATAGGTCCAGTACTGGTCTCCAGGCTTTGTCCTTTCTTGGTACCAAGAACAGTCTTGAATAAAATCCTTGTCCCTGCTCTTGTTCTGGTACTGGTTGAATGGCCCTCATGTCCATGAGGGATAAGACTTGTCTTTGTGCTTCTGCCCATTGTTTTTTTGGTAAGTCTGGCCAACCATTTGCCCTAGGCAGGATATGAAAGTGGAACTTGTAGCCCCGTGACACTACGTCAAAGACCCATTTGTCCCGGGTTATTATATGCCAATTTTGAGAGAAAAATGCTACTTTTCCCCCCTAAAGGTGCTGCCAGAAGATAAGTGCTTGGCACAGGCAGGGGGAAGTCATTGGGACTGTTTCCTATAAGGCTGTGATTTGTCTTCTCCACTTTTGGAGGTAGAAGCACCCCATTGTTTTGACCGGTATGAACCTTGGGGTTGGGATCTGCCTCTTGGGCATCTGCATCTGCCTTTTTGTGGTCTGTCTGACACTGAAAAGGACCAATTCTTTGTAGGCCAGTGTCTGCTAAATCTTGGAGGCTGTACCTGTAAGAAATCCTTGACTGTTTGCATAGATTTAGCTTTGTCCTCCATTTTCTTTAACACCTCTTCTGCTTTAACACCAAACAAAGTATCATGCTGTAATGGAGCATCTAATAATTTTGCTTTAACATGATCTGGTAAATTTTGTTCCTTTAACCAAGCATGCCTCCTAATGACAGAACCCGTGACAGCGGCCCTGCAGGAGGCCTCCAAAGAAGCAAAACCACATTGCAAAGTATGCTTTCCAACTTGCTCAGCTACATGCAATAGATCCTGCATTTCTTTGTTTTCCGCACCTTCAGAACTTATCAACATTTTCTGTTTAAGCAGTGACATAATATATTACTGATATTTGAGCATATGAAACTGACAATTTAAAGCCCTTACAGCCAAGGTAGCAGAAGTGTAAATCTTCTTTCCCCATCTGTCTAATGCCCTAGAGTCCCTGTCGGAGGGGGTAGGGTTTTTTGCAGTGGATGCCTTGACCCCTTTGGGACCCTGAGAAATAGTTTCTGGGTCAGCAGCAGGGTTCTTGAAAAGGAATTTATGAGAGTCAGACACCCTGTAGTACCTGTCCGGCTTAACAGGAGCTGGAGGTAAGGAGTCAGGGGTCAGACTGGACTCTGAAAATACATCATCTACAATGTCTAACACAGGCGGAATAGCTAGGGACCTGTGTTGTGGTAGTAAAAGGAAGTCCCTGAGCCTTTTCTTAGATTCAGAATAATCTTGGCTCTCCCAGTGGAAATTTTCCCTCATGGTATGCAAGGTTTCCCCAAAAGAGTAATCCTCAGGAGGAGAGGCTGAAGGGATAGATTCTTCAACATCAGAATCCTCATAGGGAGGAAGAGAGTATTCCTGATCAGAAGAGGAATCTGAAGAAATGGAAAACTGATCTGAAGATTCATATTCTGTCTCTTGCCTAGGCCTCTTATCAGGAGGGGGATGGGAACCCCTGACCAAAGTAATTAAGTCTTCGGCCATTTTGAGCATCTGTTTTTTGGGCATGGAGGCCTGACCATGAGGCTGTTGTACTTGTTTCTTTGTCTTTAAAGATGCTTTAGTCTTTGCCTTTGTAGCTGGAGTCGCTTTGATGTACAATTGGGTAGGTCTGAAAACACCCTCAGAAGCCGATGCCTGCTCAGCGGCTCCAGACTTATCTGAGGGAATAGTTTCCGAAAGTCCAATACCTTGAGCTTCCAGCGGCCTAGGTGACTCCACGTGGGAGTCTGTAGCGGCCTGCGGATCCAAAGTAGCGGGCGTCAGGGGCTGCAAAAGCACCTCACTGAGAGCCGGCGAACCGGCGACTGGCTTAGAAGAAGCCTCGTCGTCTGTTTTAGACCTCGGATGCCTGTCCTTTTCTTTGCGTTTCTTGTGAATTGCGGTAGTTGGTTGGCAATCCAACGGCATCGTGTAATTAAATCTTCTGCCAAAATAGTGAAAAGCAAAATCGTAACAGCGCTTTATAGTGCGCTGGTTAAATCTAGCACAAAACCGACAACAAGCAACGTCGTGGTCAGGGCCTAGGCAAGGAATACAGTAAGAATGAAAATCCTTATGAGGTATTTGCTTCCCACAAGAAATACAATTATTAACATTTTCTGACATCGGTCTGGAGCAAGAAAAAAGTTTTCCCCAATAGGGTACTTAGCTTTTAATGCAGACTTCGGATCTGAAATTCGAACACGAAAATCTCAGGAGTGGGCCGACTGGCACTTGCGAACTGCTTCTGCTTCGGGTGCCGCGCGGCAAGAAAGACTAAGGAAAATGGCGTCAGCTGCATCTTGTATACCCCTGGTGCACTGACGTCAGGGAAGAGGCGACAGCAACCGACGCCGGACCTAGACTTTGGAATTCAGGCCGACTGAGGGTAGCCTGCCAGCAGGATAACCCAAGTGTAATGACTGCAACAGTGAAACACGAAGAACATCAGTAATAAAACCAGTAACTCAATGTGGGATTACAATGCAATAATTCCATTTGTGATATATGACAGAACAGGAAAATCTGGAAGTACTGAACTTCTTCAAAATTTCTTGGACTTGTGGGGCTTCTAAAGTTTATGCCCTACTTTATGCCACTATTGTTCGGAAAAATGCTTTGAGGAGGGGAAGAGAGGGGAGACGGAAACATTTTCTTTTCTTAATGGTACTGTATTTTTGGTCTATGTTTTTCTTTGCATGCTTTTTTTTAAGTGTAATGGGGATTGTAAACAGGTGCTGTTTTTCTTTTTCTTCCCCCCTCCTCTCCTTCTTCTTGTACAGTTTTGAGAAATATAGGCAATGTAATGTAAACAAATACTGGTTAAAAAGGCATGGCAAAGTTAAAATTAATGTGCGTTTTTCATTCTTAAATGGGGAAATGACTATATTACGGACCTTAGACTGATCAGCTTTAAGAGAGACCAAGTAAATGAAAAAAAATATTGAATATTATGAGGCTTTTTTCCCTAGCAAATGCATGTATACTTAGTAGCATTTCTGCAGCTGGTCATCATGTTTCCACAGAAACAGTCAGACAAAGAGAAACTGGCTGGATGGTTTTCATGTCTCCATGGAAACAATCTGATAAAGAGAAACTGGAGACAGTCTGGTGGAAGGGGACTGGCTGAGTGAAAAGAAAAAAAAAATTGGCTAGGACATAATGTTCCATGAAAGCAATCAAGGTTTTTTCCAGCTGGGAAGGCTTTAAAAATAAGACAAAAGCAATTAGACTTGAAATAAAGTTTTCTTGGTTTATTTTTAAATGCAATGAAATACTACTATAAACAGGTAATTTTGATTTTTTTTTCTTTTTCTCCCTTCTTTCTTTTTCTTTGTTCAATTTTAAAAAATGTAGGCACTGCAATGTAAAAAAAGGAGAGAGAGAGAGAGAGAGGAAAGGTTTGGTTAAGAGAGTATGACAAAAAAATTATCACGCTTAAATAGGGAAATGACTGGGTTGAGACCCTAGGTAATATCCAGTAACAAGTTTATTACAAAGCATCTAAATGAAAAAGAATACTGAACGTTAAAAGGCTTTTTTCTGGTAAACAAGGTACCCTTAGCAGTTTTTTGCCTGGTTTGCATGTCACTAGAAGACAATTTGATAAAGAGAAATGGCTTTCAGAAAGTGTTTACTGAAAGCATTCAAGTGTTTCCTCAGCTGGGATAGCTATAAAGATAGATAAAAATCAAATGGCACTCACTAACAGCACAGGCTGTACCATGCATCTTAGCATGACTAACCTTTCTTTTTTGGGTAACTCTAGCTTGTCTGTGTGGCTATCAACTTAGATTTTTTGTTCTTATTAGGAAGCAAAAACTTCAATATTTAAAGATGTATATAGTTTTTTGTGTTATTATTAGTTAGCTAGGGTTGTTTATTCTGTTTGAGGGCTTTCAAAAAAAAAACAAAAAGTTATGTAAGATGTGGCATAGGCTCCAATGGCTACAACTATACAGAAGTCCAGCCTGCCGAGCAGTATATGCATGTAACTTAAAAGTTGGAAATAGACATTTAACAAAATAGCAGTTATACATAAAACGTGGTAATAATAACTATATAAGAAAAATGCTTTCTGTAATGTCTTTCAATCTGAATGGTCTTACAGATACATATAAAAAAGAGTACTGAACTATACTACAAAATGTAGAGTGCAAATAGCTATGCTACAGGAGATGCACCTGGAAAGAACTGAACATGTAAATTTGATAAAGAAAGGTTTTTAGGAAGGCTATTCAGCAGAATATCTGGGGAAAGGGAAAAGAGAAGTACTTATATTAATTGCAAGAGGAGCTCCAATAGTGACAGAAGAGGGAAAAAAAAGATAATAATGGAAGATACATAGCACTACGAGGCTACTGGCAAGGGAGAGGATTACACTGGCATGCATTTACATTCCACCTAAAACTGCTATGATGGAGCTTAAAAAAATTCTGGGAGAAATAATCAGCTTTCAGCAAAGAATATTATTTATAGGCGGAGACTGGAATTTGGTATGCAACAGGGAAAATGTGTCTGGAGGGCCTAGAAGGCAAAATATAACAAAGGAGGGTAGATTTTTGAAAAAAAATATGAAAATATTTGGCATGGAAGATGTGAATTCAGTACTAGGAGTTCGGAGTGAATTTACATATTCCCCAAGATACAAAAACTGGGCTTAAATAGAATTTATATCTCACAGGAACATGTGCATTTAATTGAGGGTCTTGAAAATGCATCCAATAACTATTTCAGATCATGTGCCAATAATAACTAAAATAAAAATGCAAGGTAATGAAATAAAAATGAGACACTGGTGCTTTCCCACCTATCGGATGAAAAGTGAGAAATTTAAAGAATGGGTTTTGGAATGAATTCAGGAGCTACTAGAGAAAATAGAAATTTCTTCTGAAAATATAGCTAGGGAGTGGGATAAAATTAAAGTTGAGTTTAAAACTAGGATGGGAATAAAGGAAAGGGAGATATGGCTAAGAAGTAACAAGAATTATTTAGAGGGACTGACAAATGTTAAAGTACTGCAAAATATGGGATCTGTAGAACACGAAAATAAATGGACCTTGACCCAATACACTGGATAAGAAATAATAATAAATCCACGGTACTAAAAGCGCATACTTTATTATATGAAATCCAATACTCCGTAAGCGCTTTCGTTTAAGCTATGTTAAACTTCCTCAGACAATTCAAGATATATACATCACTTCCTTTTATACGTATACTAATTATTTAATTGTTGCTTGTTACTTAATCCTGCTCACAACTGCTGTACCTAAAATAATTAAAAATATCTCTGACAATTTTAACAAATCTTTTAAAAAACCTTAACTATATCCCCGGGATTCATGAAGCTCGGCGCAAGGCCGGCGTAAGGCTTGCGCCGGCAGTGCATTGCATAGCCGGCGCAGTAGCGCCATATGCATATTAATGAGAGTGCACCGTAACCACAGGCATGTGCGTAGTATGCGTGGCGAGCCCAAGTAGGATGCGTCAGTAGGCGTGTTTAAGCAGGCAGGCGAAGAGCAACCTAACGTGCTGTCTGCCATAGTCCGCCCAGAATAGAAATGGCTGCAGCCATGGCCCGTGCAGAATGAAATGTCCGCAGAGTATGCAACAAAGTACCCGTCCCAACTAAACAGAGAAGCAAATAAAACCCACGCGGCCGAAATGTACCTGTCCAAGGAACAAAGGATACGCGTAATACCGTGTCCGTACAGCAATGTACTGTGAGTGTGCATAGTCAGAGAAGGTGTACAGCAGCATGTCAGCACGCCGCACCAACATAGGAGTAGCGACTAAGGTCACCAACCGTCCCACTTTGCGAGGGGCAGTCCCTGTATTGGCATACGTGTTCAAATAAAGCATTAAAACGGGAAGTGTGCAAAGAGTGTAGGTCATAATGATTTCCCGTATTTAATGTAATTGTAGCCTGAATCGGTTATTTCCGTAACTGAAATACCTAAATGTCCCAAGAAACAGAATAAGCTACCAAACTGCCACAACAATAAGCTCATACTTAGGCAAATAAGTGAAGTTCTATGCTATATAGTGACCGTGTGTACGTGTCGGGCTGTGAAGTCAGATGTGACTCCCTGCACATACAGGTGGTCAATGTAGAAGTCCCACAGAACCACGATAGCAATGTGTGTGTTGAATGAAAGGCGACCGACAAACCCTGTCCCCTGATCCCTGGTAGTCACCCCTGTGCTGTGTGGACAGCCACCTATATGTTGTACAGGGGTGACCTACTACCCCTCAACAGGTATGACTTTGCATTATGTACCAGTTAGCTGTGGGACATGTCCCTGACAGCAGATATGCATATCCGGGAGGCCCCTGCGAAGGATATCTGTGTCAGATGTCCGTCCCAGTATGGCATCTGTTC
>NC_056749.1:610921094-610924089 GCF_019279795.1 Protopterus annectens | reverse complement strand
GGTTAAGGTAAGTGCATGGATGGTAATTTATGTTAGATTTAGTGTAGGGTTTTGTTAAGTGTATGTGTGTGGATTATTTAGTTTGTTAGGGTTTAGCTTTTTAAGGTAAGTGTGCGATAGTTACGGACCTTAGGGTTAGGGTGCGGGTTAAGTTAAGTGCATACTTGGCGGTATATGTAAGATTTAGTGTAGGGTTTTTTGGTTAGTGTATGCATGTGGTTTATTTAGTTTGTTTGTGTAGGTAGTATGTAGCGGGTGGTAGGGTGGGACAAGTATGATAGTTCGATGTTTTGAATTTCGAGGTTTAGGGCGTTCGGTGTTTATGCAGTTCGATGAGGACGGGTCGACGTTTAGGGATTCGATAAGGTAAGCGTTTGGGTTTATAATATAGACCCGATACTAAGATACAAGCAATTAAAATGCTTTTAGTCCCTTTAGTCTTGTACACAGATCAGGCATATTTTTATCAACCAGAGGAGAGGCTGTGGATAGCAATTAAAAAAAAAAAGAGTTGAAGGATTTTATCTGGGAAGGGAAGACAGCAAGGGTCAAGTGGGACAAGCTGATTCTTCCAACAGAACAAGGTGGACTAGGACTAACCAATTTGAGGGGGTACTTTACTGCAACAAAGTTAAGGTTCTTATACATAGCACAAGCAGAAAACTATAATTCAAAGTGGAAAGGAATGATGATGATATAGAGGGGAAGCTCAAAAAATAAGGAGATGATGGGATTTTGGATGCAGACTCTTAAGGAGAACAACAAAAATCATATAGAGTATTACATTCATAAAACAGCAGGGAGTATTCTAAGAAGTAAACCAGCATGAGAATGGTGAAAAGAGATTCTGCCTATTGGAATGACTGTGGTTAGGGATACAGATTATAGGCAAGAGGGGCTGGAATTTATTAGAGAAAACTGGCAAAGGAATCAAGGTATTGGGAGAAAATAACTAGAAAGGGAAAGGTAATATAATGGGAAGAGGCCAAGAATGTATTTGGACTGCAGGTTAGAGATTGCCTTGATCAAGGATTGACATCAGAGTATAGGCAAAAAGAAAGAAATAGGGGGGTCCAAAATGAAAGACCAGCACTGGTAGACTTTTTTAATAGAGTCTAGAACAGAAGCTGCCATTAAAAAGGAATAACTAGTAGAGAATATAAAATATTGCATGATAATTATAAGAATCAATCAGAAGAGCTTAGAAAGGATTGGGAAGAGAGACTGGATAACCAATTCATAAAGAGACAATGGGGGGATATATGTCCATCTCCCAAACATGCATGTCTAGAATATTTAGGATCTTTGTCTGGAAGTGTTTACATAGATATTTTTATACCCCAAGTAGACTACAAATAATTTCTCCTCAGGTGGATAGCAAATATTGGAGGTGGGACAGGCATGATAGAGGTGGCTGGGAACATATTTTTTGGGAGTGTAGTAACCTGGTAGACTTTAGAGATTCCTTGTGAACCACTCTGTCAGAGGTGTTGGATGAGGGACTGGATTGACTGAGAAGATGTTCTTTTTTGAGTTATGATACAGAATCGGAATTGTCTAGACATAGTAAAGCCTTGCTGAGTCTAATTATGGTGGCTGCCAAAAAAGCAATTACTAGAAAAATAGAAATCAAAATCACGACCAACTTAACTAGAAGCAGTGAATGTAGTAACAGAGATAAAACAAATGGAATTGGGATTTTTTTGAAAAGGGATGGAGCAAACTACATAGAAAAAAATGGGAATTGTGGGCACTATATATGCAGAGAAGGAATGAAGTTTAAGAGGCAGGATTTGAATGAGTCATATAATGCTTAGTAAGTAGAAAAAACACAACCTAGCACACCAAAACCAACCAATAAGTTCCAAAAGTGCCCAGGGACACGAAAACACCATGAAGAAGGCAGTAAAAGAACGTTTATTCAGACATGAAAACACTGCAAGGTGGTGTGTTTTATTATTTGTCTGAATAAATGTCCTTTTACTGCTGTCCTCGTGGTGTTTTCGTGTCCCATATAATGCTTAACTGACAATGACTGGATAGATAAGTGATGTATAATGTTGACAACTACAGTTGTTTCAATGGTGTCTGTGAGGTATTATGTTTGCAACTAAAGTGGTGTCAGTATTTTTCATTTATATATATGTAAGATAGTCTATGTCATATGTGATAATTTAATAAAGATGTTTATTGAAAAAAAAGAATGTTTCTGGTTGCAAAGAAGAACAAGGATCTCAGGCCATTTATGGATTTCAGTAGCCTGTATCACTACATCAAGAAGACCCGTTCAAAATTGTCACAGTGCAAGCAATTTTGCCCTATCTGAAAGCAAATGATGGGATATGCCTGACAGACCTCCAAGATGCCTATCTCCAGGCACAACTGTCACAGCCTTCAGGCAGTTGCTGTGTTTCTGGCTAGGAGCCAATAACTTTCAGAACAGAGCGCTGCCCTTGAGTCTCACCACAGCCCCTCAGGTGTTCATTAAGTACATAGCTGTAGTTATAGCCCATCTGAGAAAAACACAGATCTAAGCATTCCCATACATAGAAGATGGATTCCTCTGCTACACCCAGTCTCTTTCCTGTAATAGACAAAGATTACTTGCTACAGTTCTGCCTATCCTTAGGTATTTCTGTCAACTATGACACATCACATCTTCAACCTTCATCCCTTGCCTTCACTGGATGCCACTTGGACACAACAAAATGTGTTGTGAGCCTTCCCTTTGATAGGATTCAGTTTCTTAGAAGCATGTTTGATCATCACACCTCTCCACCTTACTCAGTCCTAAGAGTTCCAGGGTTGATGGCTTCAATCACCATGATGACTCTTCGTGCACACTTCATCAGAATTCTCCTGTGGATGCTCAAAGACCAGTAGTCCAATCTTCAGATCCCCTCTCCATTCCTGCATACAAAACTCAACTTTGCAGACATTATCTGAACTGATGGCTAACCTCTAAAACTGTAATGAAAGAAAGGTCACCACAAAT